>NC_054383.1:54047072-54217072 GCF_017654675.1 Xenopus laevis
CACCTTTTATCGCGAGTGCTGGCATCCCCTCAAAAGTGTTTATATATATATATCTCTATATAAAAAACAAGGGAAAGTTGTGCTCATTCAACTCTTGTAGTTGACTATATATATCTCATATATCTCATATATATATATATATATATATATATATATATACAATATCAAAACAGGGGGGTTGTGGGAGCACTCTAAAGGCTTTAAAGTATATATATAAGTATAATAAATGCTATTGCATATGTACCCAAAACAGGGGTTATTTTGTTACAAAGTTATGATCATAAAATTGATAAGCCACCATACCACGTCAAGGTAAACCCCGAATGGCGGTCCCTAACTTGTTTTATATTTTATGTGCATTTTAGCATTACCTGTAATCAATGTCCGTTGAACGCTGTTTTTTCACTGAGGGCTAAATCCTCCCCAGCCAGCAATCAGGCTTTTAAAGGAGAGATATTCCCAAAAGAAACGCCCAATTTTAAAAGCATAGGATCACCACTAGTTTAAAGGGGGGGTATGGGGTGCTACAACCACTGAAGCTATGCCACAGCTCCTGGCTAAATATACAATATCAAAACAGGGGGGTTGTGGGAGCACTCTAAAGGCTTTAAAGTATATATATAAGTATAATAAATGCTATTGCATATGTACCCAAAACAGGGGTTATTTTGTTACAAAGTTATGATCATAAAATTGATAAGCCACCATACCACGTCAAGGTAAACCCCGAATGGCAGTCCCTAACTTGTTTTATATTTTATGTGCATTTTAGCATTACCTGTAATCAATGTCCGTTGAACGCTGTTTTTTCACTGAGTTTGTTTTGGGAATATCTCTCCTTTAAAAGCCTGATAGCTGGCTGGGGAGGATTTAGCCCTTAGTGAAAAAACAGCGTTCAATGGACATTGATTACAGGTAATGCTAAAATGCACATAAAATATAAAACAAGTTAGGGACCGCCATTCGGGGTTTACCTTGACGTGGTATGGTGGCTTATCAATTTTATGATCATAACTTTGTAACAAAATAACCCCTGTTTGGGTACATATGCAATAGCATTTATTATACTTATATATATATATACTTTAAAGCCTTTAGAGTGCTCCCACAACCCCCCTGTTTTGATATATATATATAGATATATATATATATATATATATATATATATATATAGATATATATATAGATATATATATATAGATATAGATATATATATATAGATATATATATAGATATATATATATATAGATATAGATATAGATATATATATATATAGATATAGATATATATATATATAGATATATATATATATAGATATATAGATAGATAGTCAATGTGTTTTCTCCGCACTCCAAAAAGTGGCAAATAACCCAGGTGCTACCCGTAATAAAGTAGATAAATGTATAGATGTAGATGGGTGCACACCAGGAACGTTTAAGACAAGGTTACTTTAAAAATTAAACATACTTTACTGAAATACTTAAAAACAGGCCAACGTTTCGGTCTCCTTCTCAGATTATCAAGACCCCAAGTAATTTTTTAAAGCAACCTTGTCTTAAACGTTCCTGGTGTGCACCCATCTACATCTATATATTTATATAGATATATATATATATATATATATATTCTATTGCTTCATTATACATTTTACTTTGAAAGCAGCTAGTAAGTTGCAGGCAAAACTTGGTCCCTTTATAAAATGTATAATGAAGCAATAGAATTCTTAATGAATCGGATGAAAATTGAGCATAGGACTGGCCAGATATGGGATGACTTTGACGTAGTTGGCCAGCTTAAATATATTGCAATATATGAACAAACAATCCCTGTTTTGTTTAAAGGGTAAGGCATTTTTCAGTAGCAGTATGCACAAAATGTCTCTGTCTTAAATATATTGATAATAGGTTGAGTGCAGACGACTCTTGTATTTATCTATATGTATTTTGTGGTCACAGCCTCATTGCCTCACAGCCTCATATATATATATTAGACAGCACCTACCTCCACATTAGAGTCTGATGTACAGTTGGCCGTAGATGAAACACATGGTTGCTGACTGCCAGATTATGCTCTAGCCGGAAGGGCTCAAGCACCACGCCATCTCTGACTGGGAAGGTAAGGCGTAGCTCATCTGTGTGGCTGGCTGAGATCGAAGAAGGAGAGAAAGCGTGAACTTTCCCTTTAACATCTGCAGTGCAACAATGTGAAAAGTGATCAACTAAAAGCAGTAATTATATAGCATAATATGATGAAATAGAGGGACTTGTGGGGGCCATCCAGGCAGGACTGTATCCACAGGCCAACTTTCAGGCTATATAAATGATATCTGACCAAGTCATCGCCAGAAACCAGGCCCCATAAATGGCTTATCATACAATAAAATGTTTAAATGATTTTTAGTAGACTTAAATTATGGAGATCCAAATTAAGGATAACAGGTCCCATACCTGTAAATGAAACATCAGTCTAAAAAGGTAGCAGTGTGAAATCTCCAACTCATCTGAATAAATATATTCTAGCCAGGAAACACTGGTTATTTTAAGGAAAAACATATAAATACAATATATATTAAAGGGGATGTAAGGGCAAAAAAATAAAATCCCATTTTTACTTTCTTTAATGAAAAATAAATCTATCTCCAATATACTTTAATTAAAAAAATTCTACATTTTTTATAAGAAACCTGACTGTATGCAGTGAAATTCTCCCTTCATTTACTTGCTCTGACTGCTACAGATAGGAAACTTCACCCCTAAATGCTCTGCAGGGAAAGAATCATACTATCAATCAGCAAGGGGGAGGGACTTCCCAGAATTTGAACAGCTTTGTTTGTTTCCCTGTAGCCGGCGACCATGTAGAGATTCATATCTGCAGCAGTCAGAGCAAGTAAATGAAGGATGGATTTCATTGCATACTGTCAGGTTTCTTATAAAAACTGCACCAATTTTTTAATTGAAGTATATTGGGGATAGGTTTCTTTTTCAGTAAATAGAGTAAAAATTGTTTTTTTATTTTTGCCTTTACGTCCTCTTTACTTTCCAAATCCAGCTGCAGGGACAAAGATCATGGAGCCAGATTTAAACATTTGGATGATTTTATTTTTTTTTGGAGCCACTGGTTCTGGAGAGTTGGAGAAATTTTGTAATAAAGAGACACGCTACACGGAAGTTTGTGACCAGGAGACAAAAATGGTGAATAATCAACTGCTGTTGGTAATGGCTATTCCACACTGGTCATGTGGTATATTACGAAAAATCCTTGAGGCACACTTACAGCCCACCAGGCATCATGGATCCACGAGACAGGTTTGTAGGTTAAAATTCAAATTTATTTAGATAATTCGATAAAATCATTTCACGAAAGTATCTTCGTTTGAGCAGGCAGGGGAGCGTAAGGCTTGATGCGTTTTGTGACTATGCTGGTCACTTCCTCAGTCTGAAAAAGTGACCAGCAGAGTCACAAAATGCGTCAAGCCTTGCGCTCCCCTGCCTGCTCAAACGAAGATACTTTCATGTAATGATTTTATCGAATTATCTAAATAAATTTGGATTTTAACCTACAAACCTGTCTCGTGGATCCTGCTGCACGGTGGGCTGTAAGTGTGCCTCAAGTGTGTACTAAACAGTACAAAAACTATAAAATCCATATTAGTTTACATGACAACACAGGACCCAGTGTAGTCTGCATATTCTGATTATTAATCAGTCTTGCCGTATCTGCTTCTATGGCAGATTTTATTTGATTTGTGCTGTTTTGATAATTTATGACAATCCCTAACCTGCAGCCCAGACCACACTGAGCATGTGCATGGTCTTAGTCTTGCAAAGATGTTTCACAAAGTTACAAGATGGTAACCCCCTGTGGCCAACTTTGAAAGCATAAATAATTTGTTTAATTAGGCTTCTGGTGCAGTAAGTTCATGTTTAAAGGGAATCTGTCGTCATTTTAAACTTTTTTTTTTTTGCATTTTTATAAAAAACACACATCCATAAACACTGTCTGGCAAATAAAATGTTAATCCACAAATCCATGCATAAGTTATTTTAGTTTGTATTTTGTCATGGGGGCTTCCATTTCTGCTCATTACACATTCACCCTGTGCTGCTCTAACAGCAGGCACAGCATTACCTGTGTGCTTGGAGGCAACCACTCTGTAATGAAAAGCCAGGTCGCACTACAACATGAGAATCCAGCTGTACACTCCCCCTCCCCTCTCTGCCCATGCGTGTGATGTTTGGAGGAGAGCGGTCACATGGTTTGCAGGGAAGCAATTACTTTCACTTTCCTACGTTCTGCCTGCTCTACAGCTGCACTAGCAGCCCCTCCTCCCACAGACACTATCAAAGCTCCTGCCGTTCTGTAAGTTTGTTCTCTGCATTCCTTTGGAGGGGGGAACTTTCTCTCCTTGCTGCCTTCCTAGTTTGTTTTACTGGTTACTAGATGTGGTAAAGGAGCTGTGAGTCCCCTCTGCTATCCACCTCACACAGACCTTGCTCCTTTCCTGCCTGCAATACTTCTTTTTTCATTAACTACTTACTGCCTCCTTTCTCCTGAACTATTTTAACCCTTCCTAGACTTCCTCCTAAGTTTTCCTGGTTTTCAAGTATGTCCTCCTTATTTTATCATTTTTTTTTTATTTTTTTTTTGAAACGTAAGTGGGGGCAGTGATCACAGGACTATCTTATTTCAGTCCTTCTGAAGTGGTGTCAGTGAGAGCTTATCTTGATACCTGCCTATTGTTCAATTGACAGGCTCAGCAGACAAGGCCCCATTTACATTACAACAGCTTGTAGGAGGGAGGGGTAATGACATCACTCCAACTTGCAGTGCAGCAGTAAAGTGTGACTGAAGTTTATCAGAGCACAAGTCACATGACCTGAGGGCAGCTGGGAAATGTCAAAATGTCTAGCCCCATAGCAAATTTTAAAATTAGATATAAAAAAATCCATTTCTTGTTTTGAAAAACGGATTTCAATGCAGGATTCTGCTGTAGTAGCACTATTAACTGATACATTTTGTAAAAAACATGTTTTTCCATGACAGTATCCCTTTAAGTTTAGTGTACAAAATACAGCATTTCTAGCATTATTTTATTTTAGACTTTAGTTCCCTTTTAATTGTTTAAATTCTGTTTGAGACTGTGGCAAGACAGTTTAAACATAAAAAAAATTGCTGCCAGCAATCCACAAACATCACTCGACTTACTTTCAGGGTATGCTAAAAACAAAAACATACAAAAACCCCCAATAGTCTATCATTGTAATGTGTGCTCCAGGCCTCTTTTGCAGAAATGCTAATAGTATCCCCTAATTAAATAACGTTGATCATCAGCTTCTTACTTGGAGGTTGAGGTAACGTGTTTAAGTTAGGTTTAATGTCCGGAGGAAACGGAGGCTTGACATCTTGACTGGGAGACAGATAAGGAGGAATATTGCTCCCAGGAGTTATAGGGGGAGTGGGGTTCCCTGGGACTGGAGAAAGGGGATAGTTTCCAACCGGTCCTGGTCTTGAGGGCTGCAGGATAAAAAAAAAAAACATCTTTTAATACCTTGACATTTATACCTTATTGTGCATTTTGCCCTGTATTTCATGCAAACGTGGTCACCTTTAAGTTACAGTTTGTTGACTATAAATATTATCATGTACTCAAGTATTTAAACCATGTCAATATCAAATAAACCTCCTACAAACCTAGATTCTTAATAACCGACATTGTAGCAGAGATATTTTCTAGACTCATCAACCTTTGTGCACGATCATGTTCATTAGCAGATACTGAAGTGGAACAAGGTTGTTAAGATGAAGGTCTAATGTCCTAATGCTCTTATTCGATGTCATGGAATGTTTCTCAAGTTCATTGTCAGGTTTTTATTATGTTGTTGCTTACTTTTTTTTGCATGTTAAACTACCTCAAGACAATTCTTCTTGCATTGTGCAAGACATTGTATTGCCCTCAACATTACCCAGGGTACCACAGATGTATTTTACATGACATTGATTTTATTATGACCTGCATCACAAGCATTTGCACATTGAGGAACAGATGCACTAGATGAAAAATACTTGAACAGGACTGGACTAGAACAAGGATACAACCTACAAGTGGAATGCCAGGTTACATAAAAAAAAAGTACTATACACGGAAAATGTAGTTATGATATGCACCCACCAGTTGTTGTTCATGTGTTTACCATGTGAACCTATGTGTTCCATAATATGTCACAACACATGTTCATTAATCTTGTTTTTCCCTGAAAACCTGTACCAACAGGGCCAAACAACAAAGCTGAACATAGAAACATTAAAAAATGCTTTGTTCCGCATTAGTAATTATGCCTGTGCAAACAGACCCACAGAGAATAATGAGCTAAATGACTGTGGAGTACACAATATAACTGAAAATGGATTGATAACCATCCAAAATCCTAGAATATTTATTTCAAAAATCAAAAATGTTACTAAAAGTTTGCCTTGACCTTTAATAAAACATCTGCTTAGTGTGTGTAACCACTTTCTAAAACAGTGGTAATGAGGGATACTAAACACTACCTAAAACAACAATCTAAGGCTAAACAGAAGCACTCTACAAACAGTGAACACTACTTCCCTCTTATGAGCTTTGATTTGGCCTTTTTCTGCTTCCATACAGTAAAGTTGAAATCAGAACATTAAATTAATTTAGCATGGTAGTATATATAATGGCCTAGAAATATACACTATTGCTTTTGCAGCAGAATCCATTTCATCACAGGCATACATAAAAATAGAAAGCGGCCCCACTAAACCAATACAAAACAAGCTGCATTTGTATATGTATATATATTTGAAACGTGTGGATCGTCTGCACTACCTACTACCTACTATATGAACATATAGGGACATATATATTACACTGTGTAAAAAAATGAAAATACAGTGTACAAAGCTGTGTAAAATAAATGGTGAATTTATCAAGGTGTGTGTAATTTTATGCTTTGTGATTGCCAGATTTGCTGCCATTATTTTACCTTGCTTCTGGCGGAAGTCACTCTTAGAAAAAACGTGAAACTTTTAGGCCATTTTTTACGCAATGAAGTGTGGCGATGTGTAGTATATTATCCTGTTTTTTTACACAGATAAAACGCTTTGTTACTTTAGAACATATATGTTTCTATGTGAGCACCTAATTTGTCCTATCTTGGGAATATTGTTTCCGCTATCTATTTCTACTGCTATGTCCGCTATGTATGTACAGGTATGGGACCTGTTATCCAGAATGCTCGGGACCTGGGGTTTTCAGGATAATGGATCTTTCCGTAATTTGGGTCTTCATGCCTTAAAGAGATACTGACACCTGAAATTAAACTTTTTTTTACATCTATTATAATATTGGCTTTGCAAGCTACTTCTAACTTTGCCATAAAGTATTCGCATGATGTTTTTACATTACCTGTCTGATCCCCCATGTTCCTGTATGAGGGGGCTGCCATATTTGTGCAGCAGGAGTCCGTTAGCATTAGAAACTGTAACTAACAGGCTGAGATGGGACAGTCAGGTTGGCAAAGTCAGAGTGTCAGGCTTAGGAACTTCAACTAACAATTATATACAAAAACAAACCTCTCAGCAAAAAATGATCAACATGACCTATAGGTAACATTTAATGTACATTCATATGCTAAAATTCATTTTTTAGTGTCAGTATCACTTTAAAGGGGTTGTTCACCTTCACACAACTAGTTGGTTTCAGATAGATCACCAGAAATAACGACTTTTTCCAATGACTTTCTATTTTCTATGTTTGACGGTTTTTCTAATATTGAAGTGTAAATTGTCATTTCTCTCCTTCTGAAGCAGCTCTGGGAGGGGGGGTCGCCGATCCTGTATACTGTTCTAAATGGATACATTTAGTTGATACATTTCTTATCTTTGTCCCTGCTGAGCAGAATCTCTGGGTTTCATTACAGGCAGCTGTTAGACTTGATACAATTGTTGCTAATACTCCAGAGATGCTGCTGAGAAATGGATCAACTCAATGTTGCAAAATTGTAACAGTTCAGAGTCTGCACCTGAATTACTGAGCTGACAGACTCAAACACCACAGACACAAACATTCAACTTTACACTTAGATTTTGGAAAAAACTTAAAAAATAAATAATGGAAAGTATTTGAAAAAAGTCTCTATTTCTGGGGAACAATCTAAAAACAACTGAATTGAAAAAAGTGTTTGGAAGGTGAACAACCCCTTTAAGTCTACTAGAAATTAATTTAAACATTAAATAAACCCAATAGGCTGGTTTTGCTTCCACTAAGGATTAATGATATCTTATTTGGGATCAAGTACATGCTACTGTTTTATTATTACAGAGAAAAAGGAAATCATTTTTAAAAATTTGGATTATTTGGATAAAATGGAGTCTATGGGAGACAGTCATCCGTAATTCGGAGCTTTCTGGATATCGGGTTTCCGGATAAGGGATCCTATACCTGTATAATAATCTGTAGACAAGGGTGTGTTTACTTTGTTACGAGACAAACAATCTTTGCCTATTAATGGAGTAACCAAATAAGTAGATACAAAGTAACAGTGCACCCGCAAGTTAAGAAAATGTAACAAATAAATGTATCAATTGAGGAGTTGCAAAGAGAAGTACGTAGTATCCTTTGTATCTCTCCTGCAGCCCTCCAGTTAACTAGTTCAGGTGCCGTAGTGTTAAATAATTTAAAACTCAACTTTTATTAGTCCCACTAAAAACATTTTCGCCACAAAGACACATCATTGAGAATCCACTTCAATGAAGCTAGATCATATCCATAAAATAACATACAACTTAAAAACACATAAGTGGACAAGATTGGGGGAAAGAAGTGAGCTGATAACTTCTCAGCCACTATCTATGTAAATATATTTTTCAGTGGGGTGTATTTAGATTCCCCCTTTACTGTTGTAAATAACTGGGCCAATATCAAGACGCTCAGTATTAGCAATGGTCATTCCTAATTAGCTCCAGAAAGCCACAAACCGACAATTCTTAGTGGCTGGAATAGTTATTCCTTATTGCAGCCTCCTAGTAAGTTTAGCACCATCGACTGCGCTGCTTAGTACTTGGTTAGAATATTTTTTCTTAATCTGCCCACCCAGACCACCCTTCCATAGTTTCCCGGCGTGTGTCTGCCTAACTACGTAGGGAGCAGAAAAGAGCTAGTCCCCCTCTGTCCACCTATGCCTGGACAGGTGGACAGAAAAGTTATTTTGTCCATTAAACTGCTCTGGCTATTAAAAAAGATAATAATAATGAATTAAAAAACTGCAAACATAATATATTATTATGAGGTAAAGTCAAGACAAATCTGTGATATGATCAAATCTTTACAAATGTATTGTAACAAATAAAATCCATGCCTTTTAGTTGACTGTTTCATGTAAGCTTATGGCAAGTAGGCAATGCTGTGACATATCCACAGACATGCCCCATGGCTTGCTATAGTAAAACAAAACCTCAAAAATACCTGTGTGTTTAAAAAAAAAAGAAAATATACAGAATTGCTCCATTGGGGAAATACAGCAACTATCCATAACTATAAGCCTGAACCACATATACAATACAAATAAATAAATCACTTGAATGCAGGGGCACACACATTTTAAAAGGAAAAAAAAACAATACAGGTATAGGATCCATTATCTGAAAACCTGTTATCCAGAAAGCTTTGAATTACGGAAAGGCTGGCTCCCATAGACACCATTTTAATCAAATAATTAAAATTTTTGAAATCCATTTTATTTTTTTCTCTATTAAAAAAACAGTACATTGTACATGATCCCAACGAAGATATAATTGAGCCTAATTGGAGGCAAAACAATATTATTGGGTTTATTATTCTTTAGTATATTTAGGGCATGGTGATCCAAATTACAGAAAGTTCCAAGCATCCTGGATAACAGGTGCCATACATAAAAATCATAACAAATCCAATGTGCAATGTGTATAACCCTAAAATTTGAACTGAAGCTGTCAGGAAAAGGCATAGGTTCAATATATATGAATTAGTCATCTGATTCTAATGCTTGGTAGAATATCAATGAATCTACAAGAAAGAATCTATTTCACTGAAAATACATTACTGTCTCTTGTTACTGCTACCCTCAATTTAGGGTGCTGTACTCTTTGCATTTTTACAATTCTGTGGCTTTAAGCAACAAATTCATCAGACTTCCAGCTCATTGTGAGATATATTTTAGTTAATTGACCAAAATATTGTGCTACTAAAATAAGGCATTAAAGCCATCAATACGAGTCCTGGACCATTCAACATACTGCATCAAAACAGATACTGATGGGTTTATTACATACACACACAATAGCCCATTAGCACCCGCTAACAGAATCTGTAAGGCATAACCCAATTAATTCCAATAGAAAATACAAGTCTGGGAAAAAATCACTAGCAAGCTTGGGAAAGAAGTAGCACTTTTCTTCACTATGGTAAGCAGTTTAATTTTAGCAACCACAAGGGTCATGAAACAGTAATTAATAACGTTGTGATGTTATAAAGCATTCATTATTCCTTCTTAACTACTTCTGCTGTCTGGGCAATAGTTTAGAAAAGCTGAGGGCACAGTAATCTGAATTTACTTTATAAGAGCCAATCAGCCAGACAGCAGTAGAAGAAACTACATGTAAGTTATTATTGAAAACAGAACGACTGTAAGTGAAGAGAAGGGCAGTTTATTAGCCATTTTGAGGTGGGTATGTGTTCCAAATTCAGGTCATGTGACCAGTATGAGGCATAGGTATAACTTATACAGGTGCTGTATAAATTAAAGGCTATGACCAAACTGGACAAATTATTTACATTTCTTAAATGCATGCAAGACAGTGCTTAATTATTTTTGAGAGAAATGAGTATTACCATACAGTACATTGCTTTTAAATCAGTTTGAGTATACCATTTATGCCATCTCCTCAGCATCTCTATTTTTGTCAGTAAGGCGGACACAAGTAAGGAAGTAAAACACATCTGCTGCCAGATAACTTTTACCCCATTTACATGCCTACATGAAATTACCAAAAAAGAATAAAAGTCCTAATGTATACACTTAAAAAAAAAGCAAAGTTTGACATATCCACATTTTAATGCAATGCTAACGTGATTACCTTGTAATACTGCCCCATGTTGACACTGGGTGGGGGATATTGCCCTGTATTCTGCTGCCCAGTCAACCTCTGCCCTGGATAGTTGGGTGATGTCATAGGTCTGGCAGGACTAGGGCTAGGGTATTGTCCTGGCTGACTGGGGAACTGGCTGCTTGGTACATATTGCTGGCTTCCATAATTGGGCTGTTTAAAATATAACACAAAGTCATCTTGTAGGTCAAACAATTTGTTTAAACACACTGCCTAACCCTTACATAACAAAAACTTGCGTTAACAAGAACTGTGGAATACAGCCATTACAAATGGAGCAGTCTTCACTAACACCCTTCATTTTGCAGTGTAAAAAGGATGGAGCCCTGTGTATCATTTTACAATAAAGCCTGTACCATTAATCATCAATTTCAATAGTAGTAATTTTAAGAAACATACATTAACAGTACAGAATATGTTTGTATGAATGTACACCAATATGAATGCAATATGAAAATAGTAAAATGCAGTGGACTAATTACCTTTTTATAACTACTCTCAACTCTCATTAATCTGACTGTAATTTCACCTTCCCAGAAGTAAAAATCAGCATAGAAGGTTTACGTATATATATTTCTTTATAAACTAATAATCCATAGTTTAGTCCACTTGAACTGTAAATAATTACCTTAATAAACAGATGCAGTTAACCAACACTGCCTAATTTAAATCAGTATGAAAAACATTACATGGTTGCAATATATGACATTTCCTTTGCTCACCTCTCCTGGATAAGGCCTCTTTATACCCTGCATAGGCATTGACTGGGGCCTGGGGCCTGGGTAACTTTGCTGAGGCATTCTCTGGCCATGAGCACCAAAAGGGTTCATGCCAGGACGAGGCTGATTTATACCCATAGGTGGACCACTCATGTTGGAAGGTGCCATGTTTGGGCCCATGCCTGCTGGATTCATGCTTCCAGTCATGGCAGACCGTGGGCCAGGTTGATTCATAAACTGGCTGTTATAAGCCTGGGCCGGACCCATCTGGAAAGAGGAACACACCTTCAACAAAAGAAAGAGAAAAGATAAAATGCGACATGCGTGTCAGACAGAGAAGGACAGGGTGAACTCAGACAGTCCACTGGGGGGGGGGTCAGGAACAGTGCGAAAAAATGTCGCATTTTGGTACCCAAACAGTCCAGTTTTTATAGGCTACATCATATAACATACAATTAATCCAAGTTTTATGGGAAACATTCTGTCATGCAAAATATTGTACAACTAATGCTGAGAAAAGTGGATCTTATTTGCATTGCCTATAGAGTATATGTTGCAACACCTAATGGTGTTGTAAGGCTGCATATGCTACTCACCCCTTTAAGGTGCTGCAAACCGCTGTGTTCAACTTCGACCTAATAAATAGGGCTTGTATTGAAAATTCTGCCTGTAGTTTTTTTACATCTACATGTTGTTTGCTCCACTAAACAGCTCAGAATAGTGAAAATGAGACCATTTTAATTTTACACTTGATCCCCACCCTTTTTAGTTCTTCAGAGCAATTCTGAGAATAGGAAAACATTATTTCATCAGTAGTAGAAGTATTTAAGGTTAGTGACACACATGGTGGATTTTTTTGGCCTGCAAATAAATATAGGCCAAGAATACAGCCTTATGATCCTAAAAGAATTTTGATGTGCCTTAACCCATTGTAGCTGTAGCAAAAGAATCACGTGCACACCCGAGCCCTAAAGTGTACTGTCCACCTGGTGCACAGACCATGGGAAGACAGCACTTCGCCAATACTAACTGGAACAAACAAATAGGTACCGACACTCAAGGCAATTTCAAACAGGGGGCAAGCCCTTTGTGTGTTTATTAGC
The DNA here is from genome assembly GCF_017654675.1 of Xenopus laevis. Taxonomy (NCBI): domain Eukaryota; kingdom Metazoa; phylum Chordata; class Amphibia; order Anura; family Pipidae; genus Xenopus; species Xenopus laevis. The sequence continues at coordinate 54,060,061 of NC_054383.1, forward strand.
GTCACAACATTTCAGGGGCGTACCACCTCCATCAGGTGATGATCACTTAACGAAGGGGGGACACCACCGAAACATTGTGACGCTAATAAACATGCAAGAGGCTTGCCCCCTGTTTGAAATTGCCTTGAGTGCCGGTACCTATTTGTTTGTTCCTTAACCCATTGTGTTAGCCTGGATGCAATTTCCACACCAAAATCTGCTTTGGGCACAGGCACATCAAGAAGCCTTTTTGGAGCAGATTGGGACAGATTATTGGCCTGTGTTTATACACAGGCTGAGAATCTGCCATGTGTGACATTAGCCTAAAGTTGCTAAATAATGACTCCTCCTTATCTAAAATTCTATGGCAGCAGGGGAAAAAGAAGGGGCTCAATTACAGACAGCTAATTCTGACCATAAATACAAGTCTCAGAAGAAAGATAAAAAGGGTAACAATAAAATATTGATTGTTAAAAAAATAAATTACACATTTTCAATGTAATACTTAATAATAATTAATAATAATTGTTGGCTTAAGATGAATATAAGCAAATATTGCCCCTTTAAAATCATGTGTATCTGTTCATAAAAAAATGGAATCCAAATGACTTTGACAACAATCCTAAGCAAAATAAAAGAACAAATGGCAAATAAGACTTACCGGGCCATACTGGTTTATATCTTTATTCTGTGTTTCCTGCAATGCTGCCACTGTGGCAGTTGCAGTGGCGGTAGCAGTGGCAGCAGCAGCAGCAACTGCAGCAGCGGCTGCAGCAGCTGCTGGCTGTGTGAAGTCTGCAGGTTGACGAGTGTGAGGGGGAATACCCATTCCTGAAGGATTGTTAGGGCCACCTGGATAGCTACGGAGACAAAATTTTTTGTGGATATATGACCTGAGGCTTCATGATAACGCAAACACACAAATATCTCTCTTTCTCTCATTTCAAAATACTAAACTTCTTTGACAACCAATGAATAAAGCATTCTTCACCAAATGCATATATACAGTTAGGTCCATAAATATTTGGACAGAGACAACTTTTTTCTAATTTTGGTTCTGTACATTACCACAATGAATTTTAAATGAAACAACTAAGATTCAGTTGAACTGCAGACTTTCAGCTTTAATTCATTGGGTTGAACAAAAAGATTGCATATAAATGTGAGGAACTAAAGCCTTTTTTAACAATCACTTAAATTCATGGGTTTAAAAGCAACTGGACAATTGACTCAAAGGCTATTTCATAAGCAGGTGTGGGCAACTCGTTCGTTATGTCATTATCAATGAAGCAGATAAAAGCCCTGGAGTTGATTTGAGGGGGTGCTTGCATGTGGAAGATTTTGCTGTGAACAGACAACATGTGGTCAAAGGAGCTCTCCATTTAGGTGAAACAAACCATCCTTAAGCTGCAAAACCAGAAAAAAACACATCCGAGAAATTGCTACAATATTAGGATTGGCAAAATATACAGTTTGGTACATCCTGAGAAAGAAAGCACTGGTGAACACTGGTGAAATCGATATCCAAGTCTACCATAAAAATAAGACTGCATAAAAGTAAATACAGAGGGTGCACTACAAGGTGCAAGCCACTCATAAGCATCAAGAATAGAAAGGCTAGATTGGACTTTGCTAAACAACATCTAAAAAAGCCAGCACAGTTCTGGAAAAACATTCTTTGGGCAGAGGAAACCAAGATCAACCTCTACCAGAATGCTGACAAGAAAAAGTATGGAAAAGGCTTGGAACAGCTCATGATCCAAAGCATACCACATCATCTATAAAACATGGTGGAGGAAGTGTGATGGCTTGGGCTTGCATGGCTGCTAGCGATGAAGTTATACAGGACAGAAGCAGCCGAATGAATTCTGAGCTGTTCAGAGACACTGTCTGCTCAAATCCAGCTTAATGCCGTCAAACTGATTGGGAGGCGTTTCATAATACAGATGGACAATGACCCAAAATATACAGCCAAAGCAACTCAGGAGTTTATTAAAGCAAAGAATTTGAATGGCCAAGTCAGTCACCTGATCTGAACCCAATTGAGCATACATTTCACAACAGCACCAGAAAGTCGCTGCAGTAAATGCCTGGCAGAGCATTAAAAAGGAGGAAACCCAGAATCTGGTGATGTTCATGAGTTCAAGATGTCAGGCTGTCATTGCCAGCAAAGGGTTTTCAAACAAGTATTAGAAATTAACATTTTATTTTCAGTTTTTTAATTTGTCCAATTACTTTTGAGCACCTGAAATGAAGTGATTGTGTTAAAAAAAGGCTTTAGTTCCTCACATTTTTATGCAATCTTTTTGTTCAACCCACTGAATTAAAGCTGAAAGTCTCCACCTCAACTGCATCTTAGTTGTTTCATCTAAAATTCATTGTGGTAATGTACAGAACCAAAATTAGAAAAAAGTTGAGTGTCCAAATATTTATGGACCTATTTATGGACATATATATATATATATATATAATAGGCATAATAATTATTGAAAAATATAGCTTCATTACAAGCTCGAATATTTTGGGATTAACAAAAAAAAACACTTGAATTTTTCAATAATTATTATGCCTATATATATATACCTGAAGCTGCTAAAAGTCCAAATCCAAAAATGCTCCAGTTAAAACCTGTAGAGGTCAAGTAGAAGTCAATGGCAGAGGCCCCTTGAACCATTTGAAGATGTTTTTGCCTTCATGATTTTAGGTTTTTTTCGCCAATTACTCGATCAATTAGAGTTTCCCTCCCAACATTTGAGTTAGAAAAACCTCACAAACTCAACTTTTGATAATTAACCCCCTTAATGAATATAGAACCATTCTCAAAAAACATCTTATGCACGTTTTAACCTAAAACATAAGAAACCTTTTAATGTCAGGTGCAAAATTCTACTATAAGACTTAACAAAATAAGAAAGTATCTAAACTATAATTAATTACGGTCATCTAGAGGAGAAAGGAAAAACAATTTGTTGTATCTTACCTGCCACCAAACCCTCCTCCTCCTGGGTAATTGGGTCGTCCGTACATACTCTGCTGCATATAGGCTTGGCTAGAACCACCTTTTGAAGGAAACTGCTGCTGCTGTCCAGCAAACTGTGGAGAATTCATACCCGCACTATTGCTGTTCATGCCTGATGCCATGGGATTGCCTCCAGGATTCATTGGGTTATTTGCATTCACCATAGGGTTTCCCAAGACCTGGTAACAATAAGTAATACCATATTATAAGATTGACACCTAAGTGCCCTCCAAACCAGTAAGTACAAGGAACAAAAACAATCCTCAGAAGTTAGCAATTCTCTGCTTGTAATTGTAATGTAAGTTGTAGTATTAATTCTAACTTTTTTTTAATATTTTTTTAATATATGCCCATTTTATTTGTTGGTAAGATTAATAAAACCTTCGCTTTTGTTGGCAGAAATAAATAAGATAACAAGGTAATTAATAAAACAATGGACAACAACAAAACCAATTAAAACAATTCTAACTTTTTTAAAAAAAATCAAACCTGACATACAATTTGTATGAATTATTATGGCCACTGAATTCTGTGTGCATCAAATCTCCAATAAGAAAATCCCTATATAGCCCTATGTATTCCCTATAGCAGTGATACATTTTTTTTTACTGGATGTGCAGATGACAAAGCGTACCTTGTGCCAGAATGCAAACAACATCTGCAGAGATAACTGGTTGGATAACCATGTATGCTTATAAAATACATTATTAAAATGAGATTTTTAATAAAAATGTATAATGATGCATTAACCATATAAATTAGAATGAATTAAAAGATCCCACCTCAACCAATATTTCAGGGGGATAAATTATTTTGTCTCACAACAGAATCACCTTTATGCCCTGGGGGAATAATCCCACTTTTTTGTAGCATTTTTTATAAATGTATCCACAAAGGGCAACATTTATTACTGTATGATAATAAAATTGTCCTTACACTGAGTTTTGCAGTAGTATTCAGAGTGCATCTACCAGGGCATATAAACTAGATATTCATCAGAATAAAATATAAATGATAATAGGGTGCGCCTTGTTATTGTGTTTTTATTTTTTTGTGTTTTTTGTGCTGAACACTGAATTTACTTACCTGGCTCTGTGACGTGTTTGTTACTCCCCAAACAGTAGTGACCACAGACAGGGAACCGGGTGGCTGACTAGGGTTCTGTTGCCAAGGAACGGAGTCATAAGGGAAAGACCCATCGCTGCACAAGATAAAACAGTATTTAATAAGGGAAACATATATTTGGTAGTTAAGATAACTCCCAACGACCCTATAGAAAAGCTGAAAAATCTGAAAGTAATCAACATATGTTTTTGTTGCATCATTCATTAATGTCATTTCAATCTAGATAGCCTTCTAATTTTTAGAGGTTCATTAGTTAATCTAATTTAATTACAAAATGATAGGAAACTCATGATGGTCTTATTAATGAAATATCCACTTTTGTTTGCCTTGCCAAAGACACATATATCTTTACATGTATGGACATCGTAATAATCTGTCTTCATCTTGAAAATCAAAGTTTGGGAGGTTCTGGTTTCTTGTCCTGTTTAGGGGGTGTAACCCCATGCTTCTTCAAAAACTGTGATGTTTGCATATGTTTTGAGAGTAAAAACAAGACGTGGAACAGGTTGCCCATTACTTGATCCTTATGAAGAATCACCATGATTTGGCAATGTTTTGAAAGAAAATGACAGGCATACCCATGGGAAAGAGAGGGTTTCATCGAGGTCAAAGAGTTCATGGGGGGCTGCATGGGGAGTTTCCCTGGAGGATCGTTCTGGCGGTTCTTCTGGTGGCGTAGCAGGAGAAGCCTGCCCAATTCTTCACACCAAGAGGAGAGTAGAGCTAGAAAAATAATAATAAATGGTTACACACCCCAAAACTTAACTGTTAATTTGGAACATACCAGTACATATTTTAAGCTGTAAATGGTGTGCAATTGAGGCCTACTTTTGGTTTAAAGTAAGAAAAAAATAGGATAAATACAGGAATGTCTAGGCAAGTACTTTAGTGTGGGTAGATGGCTAGCACAACAAGAGCAGACATTGGGATGCTCTCGCACTGTCATATATTTTGCTTTGGCTCATAGACTGTATGTGCAAAATGACTATAATGTGTTCATATACAAAGTGTTCCATAATTGCTTCATCATTTACTGGGCCTCTCCAGGGTTGATTAATACACTCAGTCTTAGTTTAAGACTGAAATGTCATGAGTCAATGATATAAGCACTCCACAGATAACATGTACATAAACATATGCTTTAATAATAGGAGGCTGCCATATGCATGAAGTTTTTCTTTTGTCATTGTTGTGGCTACAAAATCTGTAGGGAGAGGGCCTTGCAGCTCAAACACCCTGGCTTACACTAAAAATAAACTTGTTCTGATGAAAGACCAGTAGGTGGCACAGTTGGAGAAGATACGAAATGACAGCTTAAAATAAAGCCTTCAGAAACAACCTCTGCTCCACTGTAAAGGTCTGCAGCTCTTTGCAGTTTTACTGCCTTTTTCTACTTTCAAAATACACTATCGTCAGAAATTTAAAAACCAACAAAATCCATTTGATTTTGAGCACCTAAAGACACATCCTGCCATCTGCTTTTAAACAAAATAATGTTTTTAAAAATAATCCAATACACTTCACATACAACATATATATTAACATTAACTTTAATCGTGTGAATTTTTATGTGCCATCAGTTTGGGTTTGTCAGAAACTTAGATTGTCATTGAGGCTTTGCATCTCTTAAAACCTTCAATTCAGTGCACTGTACACAGTGGTCTGGCTATACTGTATATTGCTTTATGGCTAAATTGTTGCACTAAAACTCATTATTCTGTAATGTCAATGACAATCAAATGCACTTTTAACTTCCTTTTAGCTCTAACCTCCTAGGATAATTGTTATAAAGTTAATCTCATCCATTTAAATGTGGCTGATTATGTTTTCCAAAAACTAAATGTCTGTTAATCTTAAAAATGTGTATAGCCATATAGTATACATCAAAAAATAAAAACACTTAAAGCATTTGACAGAAATTCCTTAGCATCACAACCCAATTACTTAATTGAGAACCATAATTATTATTATTGATTACAGTAATTATTAAGCTGTATTAAGGAGAATCATATACGCGCCCTAAACAGCATGGGGACTCATCATTGGGTCCTGATCCATCCTATATAATAAAGTCCAAGTGTCTCTGCGTCCAGTCCCGTCCCTGTGTCCGTGGAAATCCGCTACTGCGCATGTGCCCCACGCAGGGCCGGGCCAAGGGGTAGGCACTCGCCTAGGGCGCAGTCATTGGGGGGCGCACTTCTCAGGGGAATTTTGACATGTTTGGCCTTTAATAATATGATTATTCTGAAAAAAAACCGCATGCCTCAACCACTCATCATTACCATTTTGTGGCTGTTTATTTATAATTACATTATTAAGGCACTCCCTCACCCCTGTTGTACTTTTGGAGTCTGCCGAGTCTGACGCAGTCACACGCCTGCGCACGTGTGCTAAAGACGGTGGCGGCGCGTCTGTGCATTGGACGCCATAGCAAAGACTCACCAGCAGAGAGAAAGTGACCACCAGCTGGAGTATTTCGCAGATCGCACTGAAAAGAAGAAGACCTACTGCTGACTGAGGGCCTGAGGGCGGCCTTGCTTTTATTGCGGCTGAGCTTTCTTGCTGCTGGCACAGGTACAGATGGATGTGGCCTTAGCCTTAGGCCCATTGGGGGCCAATTAATGATGATGGCTATTGGGCAATGACGGCGCTTGGGCCTGGCTGGCACAGGTACAGATGGGGGGGCTTAGGCCCTTTGGGGGGCAATATTGATGGCTAATATATGGGCAATGGTGCTTGGCACAGGTACAGATGGGGGCTTAGGCCCTTTGGGGGGCAATATTGATGGCTAATATGGCAATGGCTTGGCACAGGTATAGGTGGGGGGCTTAGGCCCCTTGGGGGGCAACATTGATGGCTAACATGGGCAATGGCTTGGTACAGGTACAGGTACAGGTTTCAAGATCACTTGAAAATTCAGGGACATGTCTAACAAATCCAAAGAGCAGGGCTTGGCAGGGCAGTTTTTTTTCAAAATGCAACCAGTGCTTCCCTACAACATGTATTTATTAGCCGTGTCCCTGGAATCGTACATATTTTGTAAACATATTTATATAAATGAAATGTTTCATTCAATAATGCGTTTTCTTTTATTTAAAAAACATAATGGTAAGGTGGGAAAAGCTAATATAGGAAAGCTGGGGGGAGGGGAGGGCGCTGATTGGAACCCTTGCCTAGGGTGCCAAACTACCTTGGCCCGGCCCTGGCCCCACGGACTGCACACAAAAATGGCCTGAGCTGTGACCTCCAACCCCACAGGAGTTGGTTTGAGCTGTAATTAAGACAGGCAGTGCGGGGAGGCGGCGCTGAGAACTGCAGTCAAATCATAATATGGTATTAGGCACTGGCAACGCGCTATCCATCCACCTGCCATTCCTCCGCCCCTGGCTCCTCCCTCCTTTCTCCCTCCTTTTTAAACTCTAAAATGGGTTTTTATAAATGTTTGACTACATATGTTCTAGCGCCCGTTAATTTAACGGGCTTAATGTCTAGTAGCTATATAATCCCTAGTAAAGCACAGTATACTATCTTAATAATTACTTGGGCAGCTGTCCTACAAAAGTCTTTTTAGAATATGGATATGCAAATATGCCTGCCTACAAGTCTGAAACATTTCATTCTGTTATCTTTATGGATACCAAACTCACAATCTTCTGGTATGAACAAAAAATCCTAGATAATTCAAACCAGGAGGGCCACCTGGACCTGGACAGCTGGACATCAATATTCTAGAGCATTCTATTAGTAATATTAGCAAACAGGCAGGTACAGGGACATTTTAAAACCAGTCTCATAAGTGGATGACAAACATCAGCAATTGGCTTCTGATTCTAAGTGTACAAGTAATGAGTTAAACCGCTAGTGGGAGGGTGGGAGTGGAGGATGTCACATTTCATAAATACCCTCCCCCTCCTTTTCTCTCAGTAACCTCACACTCCACAGCATCAGGCTGAATGGAAATGTGCAAGATGGGTACATGGCAGATTCTTCCCTGCACACCATATGGCCGATTAACTTGCACTGCCGCTGCATGAAACAAAACCTTTTCTCCACACAGCACCTATAAATAGAACTAGCATGGGACAGAGAGGCATGCATGGGGGTGGAGGGAAAAAGGTGCCCCTGTCAGGTCCATGTTTAAAGAATGGCTTCAAAATAATGCTTATCCTTTGGTTTCACAGCGTGGAGTTACATATACAAAATAGAGCATAGAATAAGCCTATGGTTTCCTACTTGGAAAGGCATATCTATTAAACAGTGACTCAACTGAGAATGTGGAAGCTGCTGCTATAGCCGACCCATTTGTGGTTTATCTATATCACTTATTGGGTGGCGGATGACTTGGAAATGCTGCCACCTGAGGTGGTGCAGATTAAATTTCAGTAAGAAAAATCAAATGTTTTAGATAATCATGAGTTTTCCAGTGCTGTGAGGCCCAGTTATTCCATTTAGGGCAGAATATATTTTTTAATAAACAGTGAAACTGCTCATCAGGCCCTCCTGGGCTAGTAAAGTCTGAGATATTTTTAAAGGTGAAAAAGCAAATAACATGTTTGTGAAAATTAAATTTTTCTCACTCAAATTTAACCACCTCAGGTGGCAGCATTTTCAAGCCATCCGCCACCCAATAAGTGATATAGATAAACTACAAAAAATGTTGTAACACCTTTATCTCTGTGAGAAACACCTAACAACAAATTTAAATACATAACATTTCCTCCCATAACCCACATTTTCCATGCCATGGTTTTGCAGCAGTAATTATTAAGGTGCAAAATATGAAGTACATCACACAATGGAAACCTGAAACTGTACATGATGAGATAAATATTTTCATACATTTTGTACTCCTTCTGGTAAACTGTTATAAATGAAAGACTATTTTCATGTTCAGCTGCTCTAACTACATTTTGCTTCTGCTCCTCCAGGCATCAAAATGGTTAATAAGTGGACCCAGTCAACAGCTGGACCAATTAGGTCATGAAACAAAGGAAGAGAGGAGAATGTCCCAGGTGACGGTGCAGAGTGCCTCAGACGGCTCCTCCAGGACTAGCTGGCAGCAATGAAATTGATTGTTAGATGGGTAAAGCTAAGCAAGACAGAAATAGCATCCACCTACAGAGGAGGGGAGGGAGGGGGACATTGCAGCAGTCACGTGCATGTGCAGGGTGTGGGACGATCACCATGAGATGTACAGGGCAAACATTCTTGTTCTTTGGTGCAACCACATGGAACCAAGCCCAGAAAACAAATTCACAAAACAGGAGAACCGAGAGAAGGAATGAAAATGATCTTTGGAAGCACCAATGTTGGGTTAAGTAGGATGCACAGAAATCACCAGGCTATACACACAATGAATAGGCACTGCCACCAATGTTTAAAAGAAAAGGTCTCAGTCACTGCTGATCCAGTGTTCATACACTGGTTGGGCTGGTTTGAGTTGAAATATCACCAACCACTGCAGGTTAGGGTTGGGTACAAGTCAGAATGGGAAAGTACATTCCTTCTCTGATCCCTAAGATTCCTTGTCTTTAAACCAGAGACACGCAGTGTAGAGCGCAAGAAGATGTGGGTATAGGTTGGGGGCGTGGTTCCTAAAATGTCTACATTTTGCAGGTTAGGGTCGGAATGCAGGTAAAGGTTTTGCGAGTTAGGGTCAGGTGCAGGTTGGGTTTTACCCTGACTCACACATCACTATTCTATATGATTTAAAAGTGCATACTGATATAGTAAAATTTATTATTTTTATTCAAAATTCATGGCAGGCTCCTAACAGTCCTAATTTAAATGTTCAATTTCACATCCTCCTGGTGCGGTTTTTTTTGATGGCATATATATATATATATATATATTTAAATAATACAACAGCAGGGAGCAAGCCTCAAGTACTACATGTGTCACGGATATAAAAATAGCAGTGAATTTCCTCAGAGGAGCAGAGTGACACAGAGAACTAGGAGCAGCCACCACCGATGTTATACAGAAATGACTCACCCCTCCCCAGCTGACAGGCGGCGCATATGCACACGCATCCGTGAAACAAGCAATGGCTCATCACAGACCTATAGGTCTGGTAGTGTCCTATAACATACACACAGGATTTATACACAGGATTATTTTGCCTTGACCTCTCTCTTGTATCAGTGAATCATTTGTTTATAGATGGATGCTGTTATATCTTAGGAACACAAAGCAGTGATGTTATAAGATTGTGTATTTATGGACCACAATTTTACCTACTAGACTACTACTGCTGTGCCCTGCAGTTATCTGGAGAAGTTCACACCATTGCTGCACACACTATAGTGGAATCTTAGTAACCACTTTCAATTCCTGCAGAACATATACAGCTTCATGAACTGACACTGTTAGTTATAGACCAGCCTGGCCCAAGAAAGTTAAAGGAGAAGGAAAGGTTAAAACTAAATAAGCTTTATCAGAAACGTATATATGATTACACTAGTAAACCCTCAAAGTAATGCTGCTCAGAGTCCTCCGTCAAAAGAAACACCACATTTCTTTCCTTCTATTGTGTACACATGGGCTTCTGTATCAGACTTCCTGTTTTCATCTTAAAACTCCAGGGCTTGGGCATGCTCAGTTTGCTCCTCTCCCCCTCCCTGCTGTAATCTGAGCTCAGAGCTATGAGCGAGCAACTCAGGCAGGAAGTGATGTCACAGCAAGCTAATATGGCAACTGCAATCCTAAACTAACATACAGTGTCTACAGTTGTTTATTTAGGTATGGAAAAGCATTCTATAGACTAAAAATGGTTTTTCTAGCTTGCAATGTTGTGGCTAATCTATTGGCAATAAACTTCCTTGGTAGCTTTCCTTCTCCTTATAATTTATGTTATTTGTTAATATGATCGCAACTGAAAGTAATTGTTCTGACTGGTATATAACAATGTAACAATTTCTTTAATTCCCTCCTATGCTACATGGTTTAGTAGTCAAAGCCAGTAGTGCTATTTAAGCTGCCAGAGAGATCCTGCTTTCAAGAGTGGATCTTAAAGGGGAACTAAAGTCTAAAATAGATAATGCTAGAAATGCTGTATTTTGGTTACTAAATATAAACATGAACTTACTGCACCAGAAGCCTAATTAAAAAATTATTTAATGTTTAATAAATCATTTTTTTAATTAGGGGGCTGTCATCTTGTAAGTTTGTTAATCTTTGCAAGACCAAGACTACGCACATTCTCAGTGTGGTCTGGGCTTCTGTTGGGAAGTTAAGCTTAGGGATCATAATAAATTATATAAAAGCTAAAGTCAAATAATCTGCCTTAGAAACTGATACAGCAAGACTGATTAATCAGAATATGCAGACTGCACTGGGTCTATGGATACAAATCTCTACAAAGTCGCTGGCTGCTCTACAGGGAAACAAACAAAGCTGCTCGAGTACGGAGAAGTAAGCTCTCCCCTGCCATTTGAAAGTTTCCTATCTGTAGAAGTCAGAGCAAGTAAAATGAAGGGGGGATTTCACTGCATACAGTCAGGTTTCTTATAAAGACGGTAGACATTTTTTAATCAAAGTATAATGGAAATAGATTTCTTTTTCATTAAAGTAAAAATGGAATTTTATTTGTTGCCCTTTACATCCCCTTTAAAGGCCTAAATACTTCTGCAAGTCACTGTATATCTATAGCCTTAAATAGTCGGAAAGAAGAATGGTATTAACAATAAATTGCTTTTTCCTACAGAATAGTGTGCAATGCATTTTCACAAAAGCTTACAGAAGAGATCTAGAAGATTATGTGATAAAAAAAGTTACTTAAAATGCTTTGTATTGGCCAAGTTTTTACCTATAGCCACAAATTTAAACCATAGACATTTTCTTGTGAAAGCAAAACTTGTCGCTGGGAACGGACTAACTTTCTATGCACAGCCAGGTAGTGAGGTGAATAGTAAAAGATTAATGATCAGTTGTTCATCGCACAGGGACATCAGCAATAACATCACCAGAATCAGATCATCACCAGCACACATATGTTGAAAGAACATGGAAAGCCCAGAAATTGTTGGGCAAGTTTCAAGAGTCAACCCTAGAAATCAAGTTGCTAAACTGTAAGTATCCATCTATGCTCTATTTTAGCATAAACTACTGTCAGGAACCATCCTGGAGTTTGGTGGTCCTAATGGTTCCTTATATGGCTTTGAAAACATATATCAAAGTAGAGATAACTGCTGCTGCCACAAGAAACTGTTGGGACAGTAATGGTGTCATGCACCTCTAAAAACAATCAGAACCAGCAAAATATTCACAAGTTAATTACTGGGATTCTCAAGCAGTCACTTACAAACTGGAACACACAAACACCTGGCTAACATTCCAAAATAAAAGAATGGTATTTTTTAGTATCGATCATATTTTCCAAAATTGACTTACATTTTCTAACTTATGAGCACACCTGTAACAGTTGCTTGCACAGTAAAGCCAACGCCAGGCGTGGCTGTTGATCCACAGGCCCAGAATCAGCCCCTACACCGGCCAACCTTTCTCTGTGCCTGAACCTGGAGCCATTGCATTGGCCGAAGTGCAGGCACACAGAGATGATTTTGGTGCTAAAACTAAAAACGCATATGCATTTTGCGGCCGAAATCCACCGAAATGCACACAGGTCAACACAATGGGAACAGCACAGGAAACAATGGGAACACCACACAGGGAAAGGCTGGTGCCAACAAAGGGGTTGATTCTTAGCCTGCATTTATACGGCAATCGAGAATCCTCCACATCTAGCATTAGTATTAGTCCCTGGACACACAGGGGCAAATTTACTAAAGGGCGAAGTGACTAACGCTGGCGAAAATTTGCCAGCGTGTTGTCATTTCGGAACTTCACTGATTTACTGACAGTCGCTGACGTAACCTCGGTAGCGAAGGATAGACTCTAGCGGTACTTCTCTCCCTAACGCCAGGCAAATTTGCGCTCTGTCGAATGGACGTAACTACGTAAATTCACTAAGGTGCGGATTTTACTGAACGTTACCCTCTTGTGCCAGACTTGCCACCTCACACCAGGCGAGTAGATAGGAGTTCCTCAAAAAATAGTTAAAAAAATTTTCATAGTCCCAAAAAACACTGGCGTCTACCTTTTTCAGGGTGATAGGTTGAAAAAGAGCGTAATTTTTTTGGGGGTAACCGGCTTCCCCAATACATTTCCTAACATATGGCACATAAACTATACATTGGGCTCATGTGTAGGGCAATATAACAACTTTATTTTTTTTATTGAGATTTCCCGGGCTTGTGTAGTGTAATGTATTTGCTGCAACAGATACGTCCATTGAACTATAACTTCCAGCTGTATGCAAATTAGGCAATGCTAGCGCAACTTCGCTTCGCTTGGCGCAGTAATGCTAGCACAACTTCACCAGCGTTCGGCGCCCTGGACGCAACTTCGGATTTTAGTGAATTAGCGTTGTCCTGGCGAATCTACGCCTGGCGAAGTGTTGCGCTGTGAACGAAGCCGTTGCTGGCAAATTTTCGGAAGTTATTGAATTTGCCCCACAGAGCATTAGCTCAGCTGCTCTGGACAGATTGAGTCACATGAAGATCAGCAGTATCAATGAACATTCACCTGCACAGAACATTCCAAAACTAAATCACTTCTGCTAGACATTATAGGTAAGATACACTATTCCAAATACTGATCCACCTCAAGCAGATGCTGTGGTTTAGAGCAGAAAACAGGCCAGTGAATATAATCTCTTACCTATGTAGGGACCCATAGGGTTAATGTGCCCCTATGGCTTTATTTCCCTATCCCTTCCCTAGTTAATGGGCAAAAGCTCATGTATCTAGTTTAAGTAATTTGCATAGTTGTGTTACTGGCCAAGAAGTGTAGTGCAAATCAATAGATGAAGGGCTGGCACATACAGGAACACACTCTGTAGGTAGATGTAGTAAAAACATATTTATTTCAGCAAAAAACATCACAGCAGGCCTAGCGCATTTCATGCCTTAGGGGCACTTAGTCATAGGCTCAAGAGGTGTAATGACCAATTCCTACCACACTTCAATATAGTGCATGGAAAGGGGTGGATCTTCTTCTTTGGCTGCTGGTGTCCTGATCGACTGGTTATTTCCATTGAGCCTGGGTACACCAAAGCCCAGTAAAGCCATTGCCCTAGAGGGACCAGTACCTCTAGGGCAATGTCGAGTCGAGGACCAGGGAACCCCGTGAATGAGGTAGCTAGAAACAGGTTATATCTGTCATAGACTCTCTAGGAGAGTAAGTTAGAGAGTACAGATAGCAAGAGCAGCTTTGTGCTCCATTAAGGATCTGTAGCGTGGAGTAGCTTCCCAAGGCTCCTAGATTGCCTTTAGTGAAGGGACCACAGTGGATAGGGTGTCAGGCTTAGACTCCTTCTTCCCGACCACTCCACTGGGTGGGATCCAGACCACTTAAAGGTATACCTTTAAGTCATCCGGATCCCACCCAGTGAAGTGGTCAGAGAGAAGGAGTCTAAGCCTGATGCCCTATCCACTGTGGTTGTCTCTGCCTGGTGATGTTCCTTTCTACTTTACTACAATGCCTATGGGAGTTACATTCCTGAGCTGTGTCATCTTTGCCTGTTTTAGCCTGTTAATTCTACTTGCATTAACCTCATGACTGTAAGTAAACCTGTGGTCATTTGTCTAGAACAAATAAACTTGTTACTCCTTTGTTTTACCATAAGAACCTTCTGGCGTCCGTTATCCGAGCCTAAAGTGTTTGAGTCACATGTAACCCATGCTCCTCTCACTAGCTGGACATTAACTCATTTTGGTCTATATAGCCTAAGTTAGCGTTACACCTGTTTGATGATAACAGCACTGGCTGGGATATTACTGTACTATTGGCGCACCACATTATGATATTCTTCTGGTTCTTTCCTTATTTTAGCACCAACGGGAGGGTGCCCATCCACAGTAAAGTAAAAAGACAGCTTTTTGCCTCTAAGTTCAACTTTTTACTTTACTGTGTCTGCACGCCCTGGCCGGAATTTAGCAGTGCTCTAAGGGTAGGGGCACACCGGGCAATTAGGGGGGATTTAGATGCCTCGCAACTAATCGCCTCGTCTTTGTGGCGACCAATCTCCCAGAACGCCTTCCCTCTGTCTTGTGCCGGCTATAATGAAAAATCGAATGCGCTAAAGCACACGCAGCGTTTCGTATTCCAAAGTTGCCTGAAGTTTCCTCATAACTACAAAATTGAGTTGTGGGATCTTAGGCTAAAGTATATATTTTTTGCACTAAAATCCGCTCTGTGCGCGCTCTGAATGGGCCGATTCCATGCATAAGCAGTGGATCAGTTTTTGTCCTCTGCAGCATATAGGCCAGTAGAAAAAACAACCTGTCTGCCAAATGCAGCAAAAAAAACCAGTTCTACATAACCCCAATCTACAAGCAAAAAAACCCCACAACAACCTGTGTGTGAAAATACTGCATCACAAATGGCATGCCAAAAGTAACAGTACCAGACAAGGAAACCAGTAAACTGCGGGTAGTCTTGGATTCTGTAACTATTAATCTGCAAATACAGAGAGCAATGGTAGATAAAACAGTTATTGATAGATAAAAGGTATAGTAGTTGAGTCTGAAAAATTACACGTCTGTCAAGTTCAAGTTTTTGTCTAAACAACTGCCTGTTAGTTGATCCAGAGGAAGGGAAAAAACTCATCTGAAGATTCTCCAATTTGCCTTAGAGGGGAAAAAAATCTTTCCTGCCTCCCAAGAGAGCAATCAGACTAGTCCTTAATTCAACTTTGTGCTAAAAGTTAATTTCACTTTGTATTTCCTCACTTTCTAAATAGGCATCCAACCCACTCTTGAATATATCTAATATATCTGCCAGTACAACAGCTTGGGTGAGAGAGCATCCCTTCTTCTGCTATGCATGTATGACTTTGTGTGCTGTGGAAGGCTCTACAAGTAAACAAAGCATCAGAAAGTTTGTTGTATGGTCCTCATATATTTATATATAGTTCTCATATATCCCATTAAAGGGGTTGTTCACCTTTAAATTAACTTTTAGTATGATGTACAGAGTTCTGAGACAATTTGGCATTGGTTATTATTTGTGTTTTTTTTAGTTCTTTAGCTTTTTATTAAGCAACTCTCCAGTTTGCTATTTCAGCAATCTGGTTGGTAGGGTTCAAATTACCCTAGCAACCATGCACTGACTTGATTAAAGACTGGAATATGAATTGGAGAGGGCCTGAATAGAAAGACCAGCAATAGCAATACATTTGTAGCCTTACTGTCAGGATCTGCTGGGATTCAAACCAGGGACCATTGGGTTTCTGGCTCAATGCCTTAACCACTGGGCCAGATGAGAAGCCTGCAGGCTATTACCTGGCCTTTGCAGCCACAGCCCAGCAGCGTCTGATTGTTTTGCAGTCAGCCAATCAGGGCTGACTCTGCCCTATTTAAGGTCAACCCTCCTTGCCTAAGCATTGGTTCCCATCCTAGCAGTGCGGCATTGTCCCTAGCTACTGGTTCCTGTTTTAGCCTCCTTCCTATTCTGCCTTGCCTTATCTTATCTTGGCTTGCTTTGCCTTGTCTTTACCCTTCCCTGTCTTGTGCTGCCTGGCTCTGAACCTAGTCTTGTCTTTATCTGGCCTACCTTCCCCTTCCTGTTCTGCTCCGGTCCTGCTTTAAATCTTGATCTTTCCTTGCTTAACTTTGCCTTGACCTTGCCCTGCTCAGCTTTCCTTGCTATTCTGAATCTTGCTCTGCTCCTCACTTCAAACCTGATCTTGCCTTAACCTTATTCTGCCTTGACCTGACCTTGTCTTTCTGGTTCCTGCTTGCTTCCTGTTCTGTTCTGACCTGTACCCTGTCTTTATCATCCCATCCCTTTATCATCCCATCCCTTTATCATCCTTTTGCTCTGCATCTTGCCATCTGATCCAGTCCTCTCCTGCTTTCCGCTTTCCTACAATTACCTTTCCTACAGTCCTCACCTGCTTTCCTACAATTGCCAACATTCCTAGCAGGTTTTCTTCCTCTAGTTAGAAGTTGTAGTACAATATAAAAAGTCGTAGAAGAAGAATAAGATCTGTTGTGACTTCCAGGCATTTAGTTATAAAGAGCCTACCTAGAGCTTCAAAGGTATCGCTTTTTTGCCAGCTCTGCACCACAGGGTCCCAGGGTAGGTGAATCCGTGCCTGATTCTGTGCAGCTCTGTGGAGGTTGTCTGACCCCTGGGTTCAGTGGCACGCTCGAAAGTTTGATAAGCCAATATGGCTCCAGCATACTCTTCCAAGCCCACACCCCTACAGCCGTGCTGCTAGCGTCTGCTAAACCTGGACCTTAACGAGCGAACCTCCTCCTCATTTCCATCTACAGAACAAGACAATAGATGTCTGCTGCTATCCCAGGTGGAGCTCACCAGTTCCCTGTCATCTGTCACTTGGTAGTGGGTGAGGTCGCCCTGATAGGACAGAAGAGCACATTGCTTTCCCCTCTGCTGCTGGACCCCTATCACCGCAGAGATAATGATGCCTCAGCAAAGCCAGGAACTCCCACATGCCTGCATTGACCCTGTTTTGATGCAAGCATTTTTTTGGAGCAACTGCTGACAGTGTTGGACTGGGATTCCTGGGGCTCATCAGGAATCCTGATCTCAAGGGCCCGCATGTCTCCTCTGTACAAAGTAGCACCCACAAATAAATATCAAATTAACACTTTCATTAAACTTTTCTTTAGCAAGGAATAAAGTGGGTATGTCTATGTTTTTAAAACAAGAGTAAGTCAGAGAAGTCGATTTATTTTCCACCAGGGAATGGATTGTGCCTGGCCTGCCTGTCAACTCCAAGGTCTCTTTCTGGCCCATAGTAATTGTATCAGCTGCAGCTTGCAGCCTGCTTTACAGAGAGCCGCACACCCACACCTCCACTGATGTGCCTCCTGTTTGCTTGGGTTGGAGTTATGTGCAGACGCAGCACACGCAGACAGGCCAGAAGTCACGTAAAAGAGAGGGAGGTGTTGTATTTCATGTCCGCACTGGCACCACTCCAGTAAGGCTGGCTGTTCAGAGTCAGACGTGAACTTGCTGGCTGATGTTCGGCTCTAGTTTACTACGCCTGCACTAACCTTCTTGCACTAAATAAGCAATGCGGGCGGGGGTGGACTTGCTCACTGCCACACTTGCTGCTCGCACCGAGAGCACCGGTAGGCCAGTCCTACCCAGAAATGTACTCCCTTTCCAGGCATGCGGGCCCCGGACCATGGTACAGTCACACCTTGCACCTTCGATAGTTACACCACTGCTCCTGCTTTCCTCTCCAGTCCTCTCCTGCTTTTCGCTCCAGCCCTCTTCTGCTTTCTGCTCTGGTCCTCTCCTGCTTTCCGCTGCAGTCCTCTCCTGCTTTCCGCTCCAGTCCTCTACTGCTTTCCGCTCGAGTCTTCTCGCTATCCAGTCCTCTCGTTATCCAGTCCTTTCCTGCTATCTGCTCCAGTCTCCTCCCACTATCCAGTCCTCCTGTTCCCTATCTCAAGTCTGCTCCCAAGCTACGCCCGCATCGTCCTGTCTTATACTTCTAGTCTGCTCTTGTCTCCTGATCTATGCCCGCACCGTCCAGTCCGAATCCAGTCTGTTCCTGTCCTGACCATCGCGCTCTTCTTCCTGTCCAGTCCTGATCTTCACCCTCTCCGTCATTTTCCGCTCTGCACCTGTTCTAGTTTGATTCATCGCCCTCTTCAACCTGTTCCTGCCTTCCCTTTACGTGTTCCCTAGGCACATACAGCTCCTGCCTCAGGGACCCTTCACTCATCAGTCTCTACAGCGCCTCCTACCTAATCTTTGACACTTGGGACAGAGCATTTTTTTTTTTAGACGGGTCAGTGAAAAGCTGGAAAGAGTCAGAAGAAGAAGGCATATAAATCAAAAACAATGAAAAAGAAAATTGAAGGCCAATTGAAAAGTTGCTTAGAATTAACCATTCTATAACATACTAAAAGTTAACTAAAAGGTAAACCACCCCTTTAAAGGAGAATTCAACCCATTTGCAAAAAACCAAGTACCCCCTCCCCAGGTAAACCTCCCTCCCTCCTCCCGCCAGGCTAACTGCCCCCCCGGGGAAATGTCCCATACTTTATACTTACCCCTCGGCGCAGATTCTGCCAGCAGAGTTCCATGCATCCATCTTCCAGGTCCTCAGTAAGCTGACTGGGAGATTGGCAATTTCCGTGTTATTCCGCGCATGCGCAGTTGTCGCAAACCAGCAAACTGCTCCAACTGCGCATGTGCCGAAATATCGACCTCCCAGTCAGCTTACCAAGGACCCGGAAGATGGATGCGTGGAACTCCGCTGGCAGAATCTGCGACGAGGGGTAAGTATAGGGATAAGTATGGGTATTTCCCCCTGGGGGGAGGAGGGAGGTCTACCTGGGGCGGGGATACTTGGTTTTTACAAATGGGTTGAATTCTCCTTTAAGCCACGCTTCTCCAAAGTAAACAATCCCAACTTGCAATTTGCTTGCGCAATTGTACCACAGTGTTCATATAGAGATGTAAGAATGGTTGGGCTGCACAAATATTTACATTACTCTAATGCAATCATTACAGTCCAGCAACGAGTTTATTAAAAGTATCTCTGATTTTTCAAATGATTCAACAACAATTTACAACTTTAAAAAAAACCCTGCCAGCAATCCCTAAATGTTCTCACTATCTGCTGTATTCCTCACTATCTGCTGTATTCCTATAAGGATCCTTTTCCATGGCACATCTGGCTCGGCTTTTATGTACCTACTCATTTACAGAAAGGCAGCACAGCCAGTCAAAGAGCAAAGTCAGGCTAATACGAGGCCCCAGCCAGGTGCATTAACCCACATGCCTCAACAGACAGTGTTACCCAAGACCTTGCCTCACTCACTAAAAGGAGCTAATGTTTTTCTGTAACCATTTTTCCCTGAAAATATGTAATAGCTGAAGCATTTTAAAATCATTCTAAATTTATAACATTTAGTATAAATAGGCATAATTTGATATAGTTAAAAAAATGAAATATATCCTGAATCCAACAGATATATTATTATCCTCAAACCAGTTAGAATACAAAGAATAAAAGTAATATATTCCTATGAAACACAGACATGTCAGTTAAATAAGATCACTGAAAAGGTACAGACAACAGACCCATACTGCTCCAGACTGCATCCATGTTTAATAGCTATCTAGGGGCTCTAATGCAGTTTAATTGACTAACCTGAACTAGTTGGTCTGTACATGGCCAGCTCTACTGCTGTACTCATTTCATCTTGCATACCTTATTCAATGAAAATTTTCACTATGATTAACAATTCATTTCTAAACTCAAGATATAAAAATATTTGCCTCAGGACACTGAAGTCATTATTATGGTTTATTTCTAAAAAATAATAAAAATCCATCATATTCCACAGTAAAATCCAGAAAAAATAAAAAAAGGGAAGAAAGAAACCACATGCTTGAGAGAGTTTATAAGAAAATACTCAAATTTTACTTCTATAGGGTATGCAATGGAGATCCATTTTTAAATAGTATATCAGCAAATGAGGCAATAAAAGTTCTCCAAAATATATTTTTTAAATTGATATGTGTAAATAATTTTAAATTCATTAAAAAAGTACCATTAATGTATATTGGAAGGAAGTACATTTTTGTTCATTACGCAAAACAACTTTTTTCTCTATTCTT
The DNA here is from genome assembly GCF_017654675.1 of Xenopus laevis. NCBI lineage: Eukaryota > Metazoa > Chordata > Amphibia > Anura > Pipidae > Xenopus > Xenopus laevis. The sequence continues at coordinate 54,080,858 of NC_054383.1, forward strand.
TGGATGGGCATCCCTTTTAAAATAGTAAGCAGCCAAGGATTTTGTTGGTTAACCCTTTCCCTGCCAGCCAATTTGTCCTAAATGCAAACATCTACTGCCAAGCAGTTATTAGACATTTTGTACTCTTTCCCTTTAAGGGCCTTTCCTGTGGGTGGTCTTTTAGTTTATCCAGGAAAACAATAGATTGTTTTTTCAGGACAACCCGAGATATCAAAATATGCTAGAAATTTGGAGTAAATTCCACTTCTGTAAAAAGATATAGGCTTCTGAGTGCCCAATAAAATGAACATATTACAATCACATATATCAAAAAAAATGTTTTTTTAAAAAAAAAACATTGGTGGCAAGGGCCCCCTTATAAGTTAAAAAAAAATTGGGGCCCCAAAAAAAATGTTTTAAAAAAAAGATTGGTGGCAGGGGCCTATAGAATATTAAAATAATACATTGGTGGCCAGGGGATTTAAAAAAAAACACAAACTGGTTGAACTCATGGCTTCAGTACTTCAACTTCGCCTCCTTTGGTGACTTCGGGGTGTTTTCATCGCTTCAGGACTTCAATTTCGGCTGTTTTCGCGACTTCGGGTCTTTTCGGAGCTTCGTGACTTCGGGTCTTTTCGGCGCTTCGGCTTTTTTCGTGTCTTTTCGGTGCATTGGCTTCGGCTTTTCGGCACTTCCGCATTCGGCAACGCAGAGGCAAGACGTATGGCTTGGGCGCTCGTAAGGCGGGCCCGGATCTTTAAAAAATGCAGCGCTGCCGGGCCCCCCTTCATGCCCGGGCCCTCTACGCTTGTCCCCCTTGTCCCCCTTGTCCCCACCTGATGGCGGCCCTGGTCCTCTGAACAGTTTTATGCCTTATATGTATAGGTTTACCTAAGCACGTGGCATATAGGGGCCCCAAAATGAAGGCCCCCTCCATATGGTATGTCATTTCAGGTACTGCAAAATCAACACATTTACATAGTTTGGGGGGGGAGGGCAAAGGTAGAAAAAAGTACGTTCACCCCAGAAAACCATATATTTTCAGAAAGAACACATTTCCCTGAATCCAAATTGGCTATGCACGTCTTTCTACTCCAAAGCACCAAGCTGCAAACCGCTCCTAAATTTGGTGATAAAGGCAGCGGTTTTTACATTTCTGAAAATCTCCTAAAATATTGAAATTTCCCGCATTTATCTTACCAAATTTCTTACATACAACTGGAAAACACCCTAAATATTGACGCCAAGGGTCTACTGAACAGTTTGGTGACCACTAAGCATAGATATACCAAAGCAGCTGGCATGTGCGGACCCCAAATAAAAATAGCACATATGAATTTTCTCGGCTTCCGATTCGCCTTCTATGAACAAACAGCACAAAGATCCCCAAAACCATATATTTTTGGAAAGTACACATTCTGACAAATCCAAAATTGGTAATTATTTCTTTCTGCTCCCATACTGTAAATCTACGCTAAAGGGAGCGGTCTTTCTGACATTTCTGAAAATCGCCTAAAATATTGCTATTGCCCGCATTTATCTCACCCATTTCTCACATACAACTGGAAAACACCATAAATATTAGCCAAGTGTCTACTGAACAGTTTGATGCCCAATATGCATAGATATACCAAAGCAGCTGGCATGTACGGGCCCCAAATAAAAATAGCGCATATGAATTTTCTTGGCTGCCGATTCACCTTCTATGAACAAAGGTCCTTGACTTTATTTTATGTGCCACGAGACCATCCTTGCACAAAGACCCCCCAAAACATATACAACAAATATATTTTTGGAAAGTACACATTCTGATGAATCCAACAAAGATAAAGACGTCTTTCTACACCAAACTACCAAACGGCAAAGCTTTTCTAAACGTAGAGGTTTTTATGACATTTCTGAAAATCTCCTAAAAATGTTGCAGTTTGCCGCATTTATCTCACACAATGTTTTACGAACAAAGAAAAATCAACCTAAATATGGACGTCAGAAATGTGAAAAACATGCATATGAATCTTCACGCTGGCCAACTCAGCTGCTGAAAACAGTACCCCTTATGTGTCATAAGACACAAACTGCAAAAAGAACCCCAGAAAACCATATATTTTTGGAACGTACATATTCTGATGGATCAAACAAGGTAAAATACATCTTTCGATACCAAAGCACCAAACAGCAAAACTATACTAAAGATACATAAGGAACAATAATGCAAGGATAAAATTGCAATAAAACCACAAAAATTGTGTAAAGCAATGAAATAACAAAATAATGATCCAACAGAGTAATTAGTGGCCAAAAAAAGATTATCCAGTTGTCACGTTGCCAAAATAAAAAGGTTTTAGGGGTAAAATAAAACCCCACAAATTGGTTAAATGAAAAAGTAAAAAAATAAAGTGTATAAATGTGTGTACACTTCCAAAAATTGTGTGACAGTGTGTGTGTATATAAGTGCATATATGTGTATATAAATGTAGAAAAAAAAAATGTGTGTGTTAAGAGTGTATAAATGTATGTAAGTGTATTTAAGTGTGTAAAATAAAGGCCACTTACCGTTCCTGGGTGATCTGATGGTTGGAGGGGTCCTGGTGAAGTGTCTCTGCAGAGTGTCGGCAAGCAGGAAGTGCGCGGGCGTCGCAGATCAACGTAGGAACACGAGGTGAGAAGGAGGAAGCAGAGCAGCAAGGCAGACGCACAATCCAATACGTCTGCCTCTTTAAGGTCGCCCCTGCGACAATCCTGTCGTAGGACCAACATGACAGCCCCCCAGCCTCGTTGCCCAGGGGGCTGTCAATGCTGCTAAACTTCTGCAGAGGCGACTAAAGCCGCCGATGCAGAGTACAGCATCTATTACTGCAAGCACGTACGGGGTACGGGCTTGGCAGTTAAAGCCCTTGCCTACCATAATGTACGGCGTATGTGCTTGGCAGGCAAAGGGTTAATTAAGTGATCAAACAGATGTGTGAAAAAATGCTCATTTAGATAAATGCAGCCTAGACACATGGGTCTTTGTCCATTTGAGCTCTGGTGCCCTGTTTTGCCTAAAATGACACTAGCAGAAAGTATGCACAATGGATGCACCATACATCCAAAACACAATGGGGCTCATTTATAAACACTGGGCAAATTTGCACCTGGGCAGTAACACATAGCAACCAATCAGTGATTAGCTTTTTTCAGCCAGCTGTAACAAAGTAACATAGCTTGCAATAAAGACTTTTTGCCTCTTCTAGTGAAGTGCCACCCTTTCTTTTGGCATTGTTCGAGTTAAGCGGTGGGGACGCTGCGGGCTGAGCACACCTGAAGAGGTTTTTTGGAGCTGCTACAGGAGGGGGATGCTGAGCGGTCTCATAGGAGAGAGAGAGTAACATAGTAAGTTAGGTTGAAAAAAGACACACATCCATCAAGTTGAACCTTTTAACTTTTTTTAACCTGCCTGTCAGTTGTAGGTTGAACACTGAAAGCAATCATCTGATTGGTTGCCATGGGTTATGACAAATTATATATCGTTTACGTTTGACACATAGGCATCCATAAGACCGCAGTGTGTCTGCAATTGGAATGTGGACAAGTGTGTGCTATAAAGGGCAGGAAACTATTTTAAAGGGAACAACTAATTATGTATACCAGTGGTTTTTAACAGTTAGCCAGAATTCGAACTACTTTGCATACCTACGTTTGATATTTGAAGCATTGGTAAAGTCAGTGTACACCTCAAAATAGGAGACGATAAACTGCATTTAGGTCAGTGAAATGTCCTAAGGATTAGATAAAGGAAAGTAATTTAAGGAAAAGGCAATATTTAGATGAAGTGGTTAAGCCACCAAACTTCATTGATATGCCAATTTGTGACACAGTAGAAACGCATGTGAACAGGCTCTATTCAAGAACAGACACTTAAAGGGCCACATTTCTATGGGACAATAATCTCATCACAGTGGGAAAACACAGAGCCGCAGGAGCTGTTTTACCAGGGTATGCACAATATTGTGTGGGGGAGGGCAGGGAAAAATATCCCACTCTGAACAAAATAGCTATGGTCAAGTGATGCTGTACAATCTCCAAGCTGGGCACACAGAATGCCCCCATGATCTACCAAGATTTAATCATGATTTGATCATTTCAGCATCACAATAAATAAGCCAATGCTCCGACAACTTTTACCAAGGTTTAAATAACAGTAAAATATAGGGATAGTCCTAGAGAATGTGCTAAATAGAACATCAATTGGGTAACAGATGGGTGTGTCCAGTCTCCAAGGTACTAAGCAGCACCAAATGTATATATGGACACTCGTCCACAATCTCAGAAGTATATGTAATTAAGGGGGTCTAGTGTGCTGATTGCTGGTATGTTACTTCCTAGGTTCCTCTATGAAAAATAGGCTGTGCATAGAAGGATTGCCTTAATTGGAACGTTCGTTGTTCCCCGAGTTAACTGTGGAAGTGTTGTTTGCCGGTTCCAGGTGGTTGATGAGAGTCGCAAACTGCGTCCCTGATTTTCAGCTCGGTAAATTTAACCACCCGCGGGGCCTTGAACAAAGTTCCAGCGGTACTGCACTATTGAAGCTTTTACTTTTGGGTTTAAGGAATAACCGACGTTTTCTCAACTCTATGCAGTAAAGACTCCCACGATAAGTACACTATCCTGAGTTAATCTTGTGAGTAGATCCATTATTATTCTTCATCCCTGAAAAAAGTTTAATACACTATATAGCCTATTTTTCCATCTAGGAACCTAGGAAGTAACGTACCAGCAATCAGCGCAACAAACCCCTTAATTACATAAATAGAACATCAGCCTGGTATTCATCATTGTGAACTTAACTTGCCAGTTGTCTGCAATTTACAAGCTACAATCTAGAACTGCAGAGAACCAGAGCATCATTACTTGTTTTGTGGTACACATTCTAGTTTTTAGACAACAACCCTACTATCCAACAAGCAATCTTTAAATGAATGGGCATGCTGAAATGTTTACAATTTTGGATAGGGGTCGCGAATACTGAAGAAAAGCAGTTCCTTATGCCTTATGATGAGAGATCTAAAAATGAATACAATATGGGGCAAAACAATGAAGAGCAGGGAAAGAATCAGAGATAGAGACATTCACCTGAAGAAATTCTAAAATATATGTTACACTAGAAGAATTTATATTCTATAATGTACAGTCATTAAAAAATATGAAAGCTTTTTGAGCAACCACAAATACAACTGCTCTGATAAATCAGCATTATGAGAGATGTGTATTCTAACAATCTGGTAGTTTATCTGCGTAAAGTCAATAAAGCATGAAGAACAGATGGGGATATAGAGAGCAAGGGCTGTCATCAATGTTTGCAGCCCTGGGCCCTTTCACAATCTTTAAAGCTACACATCTTCACAGACTATATAATATAGAGTTAATTTAGCAGTTGTAAATTAAGTATCCAGGTTATATTGTTAAGAAAATTAGTGACAATGCTTGGGACCTTCGGCTCCCAAATAGGGATTATTTTCATAATATTGAGCACCACGCTCTAACTATGGCAACATGTTGCTCATCAACCCTTTTTATGTTGCTCCCAGTGGCCTCAACACAGATGCTTATTTTATTGTTGCTTTGCTTCCCAACTCTTTTTAAATCTGAATGGGAATGTGTAAAATAAAAAAGTTGGGGACCCCACTCAAAGGGTAGAGGCACACAATGTTCTTTGGGGGAGATTAGTCGCCCAGCGACAAATCGCTTCTTCTTGGTGTGACTAATCTCTCCGCAATGCCTTCCCACCGGCTAGAATCTAAATCGCATGGCACTCAGAGCACTTTGTTTTCCGAATTCGCCCAAAGTTTCCTTGTGAGGCAACGTCAGGCAACTTCGGAAAACTAAGTGCTACAAGTGCCATCCCGCTGGCGATTTTGATTGTAGCTGGCGGGAAGGCAGTTCAGGAGATTAGTTGCCCAAAGTAGAGACGATTTGTGCCAGATGACTAATCTCCCCAAATATCCACGTGTGTCACTGCCCTAAGGCTTCAAAAACATTTTAACACTAAATAAAATAAATAGGATTGTGTTGCTATCACCTATCTGATCTTGGTTAACATCAATACAAGGTACAGCCTCATTATTACGCAAATTAGTGAAACGTTAAGAGTTGTTGGTTTCAAAAGGACACCATTGCAAATAGCATTGTGGTATTTTGAAGCTTTTTGCTAACAGATATGTAGAAAATGAATCTCATGACAGTGCTTGCAAATTACAAGATAATATGTGGAAATCTTCTTTGTCACAGTGACTTTCTCTTTAGCATTAATCTAATCATTTTTGAGCAACTGCAAATATTAAGGCCAACAAAGGCCAAAAAAAACTCATACTTATGTGAGTTTACCATTCAACTGAATAAAAGCTGTGGAAGGAGATCACAAGTGTGTTTAGCTTGTTCAGTTAAATATGTATACCCAAACACATGAGCAGATCGATAGGTTTGTGAATTATTGACTCTAATATTAGACTTCATCTCCCTTTGAGTACCATGCTTTTGGGACCAAATAAGCCAAGTTCATGTTGGTATAAATTAGACAAAAATGTGTGTGTTATACAGCCATCAGCTAAACAGATGAACGCCTCTACCTGCTGATTCATTCATTCAGCAGCCACCAGAGTTTCTGGATCAGTATGTAGAACCATATATCCATTAGGCTTATAATTTCACTGTGTTTCCTAGGTCTACTGCCTGTTTGAAACACATCAAAGCTGCCATTAAAAGTCAGTGAGGGTGACACTGAACTTTAAAATAACTGTCAAAATAATTTACATGGCAATAATGAAAGGAGGAGCTACATAGGTTGCAATATCTAGAGGGCCCACTATTAGACAACTTTTGCAGTTTGTTAGGCCAATGAGCCTGATCTCTACCTACAAGTCACTTGTTGCATGAAAACTTTATATATTTGTGATAATCAAACCAAAGTAGCTACATCATTTGTCTGACACATCAAATCTGATTTAAAAAATGCATGTGACTCCCTTTTTCATATTGATATATGCTAGATAACAGAACAACAGACCAACATCAAACAAATTGAAATCATTCTGACATCAACCCATTAAACATTTTTTTGTGGTTTTAAGGTCATTTGCAGACATGTAAGTGGAGCAATATTTAATAAACAAACAGAAAAAAACTACCTTACTAAGAGACTGTTTGCCTCCTTTAATCTGACTATAAACAGGACCATATGGACTGTTAACTTAATAACACTTAAGTCCTACTATCTGTGTGGGGCCAAAATAATAGCCTTAACAACTGATATTTGATCTGAGCCTAGGTGTCTGAGATCTGCAAATTAGGTTTTGGATTCGGTTAAGAATCCGGGTGAATCTTTCATGAAGGATTTGGGGATTCTGCTGAATGCCAAATAGTGGATTCGGTGTGTCTCTAGTTATCTCTAAACTTCTCTAATATCAGTAAGAGTGATTTTTTATGGTTACCCTAAGGGCTAGTCCACACGGGGAGATAGCGACGCGTTTGCGGTCGCGGCGACAAAGCGCCGCGACAGTCGCCGAGACCGGCGCAGGCGACAGTTTTGTATGGGCGCCTATGTAAAAACGCCTGTGCTAACCACACGAGGCGATGCGCTTTTCAACAGTCGCCTGAAAAAGCCTGGCGAGGCATTTTCAGGCGACTGTTGAAAAGCGCATCGCCTCGTGTGGTTAGCACAGGCGTTTTTACATAGGCGCCCATACAAAACTGTCGCCTGCGCCGGTCGCGGCGACTGTCGCGGCGCTTTGTCGCCGCGACCGCAAACGCGTCGCTATCTCCCCGTGTGGACTAGCCCTAAAACCATTTTTAAGTAGTAACTTAAAACATAAAATTATCCACATGCACTGCCTGTTTCTACCATGTTACACATTCACAAAACCAAAATGTTTTTTTCTATTAATCAGTTTATCTTTAGAAACAAAAAAGTAATTCAAGAAAGCAAATATTGTACCAGACAGAAGTGTGCTCCTGAAAGTGCTACTCTGTTCTATAAAAATATGCATGGTTTTACTCTGTTGTAAGTATATACAACTGACAATAGGAAATGGCCTGTGTATGTCAATGCCAATCTGTTTTGTCCCCTAAATACCATGTCTCTGGCCACTTTGAAAACCGCACAGTTGGACCAAAACTGAACAGGAGCTTGTGCCACCAATTTACATCAACGAGGACAGTAAGCTACCCACATGCACCTTAAATAACTGCACAGAAATAATATCCATCTTTAGACAGCAGTGAAAGCTTATCTTACACAAAAACAAACACGGGTTTTCACTAAGAACAGAAAGGTTTATAGACACAGGCACAATATACCAAGTAGTGCCAGAATCCACTGATATATATATATATATATATATATATATATATATATTATATAGGTTCTGCAAAATTGGTAAACACAATTGCACATGAGATGGCTGCTTTCCTTAAGGAATACAGTTATTTTTCACAAATTTTTCACGTACACAAGGAGATAAGAACATACAGCCCCACTGTATATTCACTTACATTCCAATGCAGCATTATACAAAAAGTGTGCAAGACAAGATCTAAATCGTTGTTTTACAGAATTAAGAGAAAGGAAATCACTGATACAATATGTCCACTACTGTGAAGAGTCATCAGGGATCCCACATTGTGTACCTGGAAGCTCATACATTTAACCCTTTCATTACTGTAAAGGCTTATCAAGCTTTGTAGTCCCTTTAGTGGTAAAGGGTTTTGATCTGCCTTTCAGAAATCCTTATTTTCCCATGCAGCACATCCTTTTACCCACAATGCTCCATTTCAAAGGCATATAGTCTATACAAAACAGATTCAAAAGGCTGCTCTCCCCCTTACTCCCTCCTCCTTCCTTACCCCCCTAGAAGAAAGCTACTTACCCACAAGTTTATTCAAACCAGCACTGTGGCCCTTCCTCCCCCCACCTTTTTGCTCCTCCTGTGTTCCCTTCTCACTCACTCTCTCTCTTCTGTTGCAGAGCGAGACCACATATGTCTCAAAGCACTTCTAGGCAATGCAGACTCCCAGTGCAGAACAAAAGACAGGCTCAAGTCTTTAATTTCAGCAAAAGACAGTCAGTAGTTACCCTCATGCTGTCTCTCTCCCTCCCCTCTAAGGACACCCTGCTCAGTTTCTCGCTCTTCTGCCTGTCCAGCTACTGCACAACACTCATCAATTATTAATTGCTTGTCTCCAGATTTCCAGGCAAAACCAATAACAGATGGGCTCCCTGCTAATGGCTCACTTTGTACCAGCCAACTGGCTGTGTGTATTTCCAGCCTCAAGAGACAATGAGGAGAATCAGGTTAAGCCTCCCAACTTCACACATGCCCAAGCAGACACAATGTATTCTCCCAGTGCAGCACTGCAGTCTGATACCTGCTCAAAAACCCATCAGCGAAGCTGGGGAAGGAAGACAGATCTGAAAGGGGTTTAGTGTCTCACCTCAGCACCATGCGGCAGGATTATTCAAGCTTTTCCTTTCCTCCCTCTGTGTCTAGAGAGCTTGCTGTTTGCTGTTACACACACACACCCCACACAGAAACCATTCACACACACACATTCACACTCAAGCAGCCTCAGTCATTTGCCAGAAGGCAGAGAAGAGAGACAGAGGGGGGGGGGTAGTGGGAGAGAAAGGGAGGAAGGAAAAAAAACCAAGCAGCTCAGGTTACAAAACTTACACAGAGGGGAGGTGCTAAACACTATCCTTTAACCCATTCATAGACAGTGGGCATAAAGAGGTGTGTGGCATTTAACCAACTGGCTGAGAACAGCTTTCTTGTCTGACGTCGCAGGGAATATGTCAGCAGAGATGCCAATACGGGTTTATTCAAGAGATTTGAGAAATACAAATCTCTACTAACCTCTGCCCCCACATATCCTCCCAATCTCAGGATATACCTAACTACACAGGCAGTAACGGAACAAGTAGCTCCCTGGCCCAGGCTGTGCATCCCCACCACCTCCGGATGCATTTTTTCTAGAAGCTTTGTGCCGGCGCAAGTGTCCGACGGGACCTGAGGGGTGTGGGCCCGGGTGCAATCGCACCCCACTTAGTTCCACCCCTGGTTACACAGGTGATGACATAGATACATTCAATACACATTGCACTGGGTGACCCAAAGTCATTATAACATGACATGGAGCCGCTTAAGCTTCACACTGTTACCTTGGACATTTTAAAGAAAAAAATGCTTACCATATGAACTCCACTGAAAGGTTTTAATTACATAAAGGCATGTGTGCCTTTTTTTTTATGTTTTGCTTGTTTTAAAAAAAATCCAGTCACCAAAAACACTACACTATACGAGAATAGCATGTTGTTGTGATCAGTATGTTGTAATGTCTGCATATTGATTATATCTCATCTCTAGCCTAAAAAGGGATGCATGGTTAATCCTTCACAAATACTAATGATTCTTTGATGGGTCCCCTCCTTAAAGGAACAGTAACAACAAAAACTGGAAGTCTATCAAAGTAATTAAAATATAATGTACTGTTGCTCTGCACTGGTAAAATGGGTGTGTTTGCTTCAGAAAGACTACTATAGTTTATATAAACAAGCTAATGTGTAGCCATGGGGGCAGCCATTCAAGCTGGAAAAAAGGAGTAAAGGCACAGGTTAATTAGCAGATAATAGATAAAATACCATTGTATTGGACAGGGCTTATCTGTTAATGATAATTACTATAAAAACATACATTTTTTGGTGCTACTGTTCCTTTAACTAGGTTGCAGTGGAAAAAAACAAACATAAAAACAGCATACCACTTTAAGTTTCTCTTTACTAAGGAACCACAACACATAGTGATTGCATTATGCATTTTGTTTTCCACACTACAAATTGAAGTGGACCAGTTGCACTGATTTCAATGAGCTATGCTACACAAGTCCTACAACAGATTCAGATCTTATCAGTCTGGAGATTTGTTGCTTGTGCAAATTTCATAGTGAGAATAAATTATACCTAATAGGATTAGCCGTAAACAAAAGTAATTTGTCTGAGCTTTATCCTCATTAAGAAAATACAAATTAAAGGTTTAAGGCTAGGGCCAGTCTGGGCAGAAATCAGCAGGCAGATTTCAGGGCCTGATTTCTAATAGAATCCTCTTATCTGTTTGCATCCGGAAGCCTTGTGTTGGATCCAGAGTGAACACACGCGGATTTCAGCAAAGAAATGCAAGACTTTGCATTTCAAGTGTCTGGCCCTAGCCTAATTGATGTTAGAAATTATAAAAAAATGAGAAACAAAAAAGGATGTAGAAGCTTTGTAGCTGAAAATGTACCCTAGCAATTCCTCTGGACATTTTATCCATGAACTGTTTACTACCCACTCAAAATAGGATCTAGATTATATGGTAAAAAAATACTAATGTGCCGTCTATGGCTTTGGGTTACTTCTTGATCTAGGCCACTCTATCTGTATGTCACATGGCAAGATCAAAAGGACCTTGGCGCTGAAAAAGTTTGAAGAAATAGCATCACCAAATAATTTTTGCTTTCTACTAAACACAATTATTTTTACACAAAAAAAGTGTTATTTTATCAGTTCAGATTTAATATATCTATCTAAACTGTTTACTTTGCTTTATCTCTTTCATGTTCATTGTTAAACAGCTATAGTCATCCCAAGCAGCAGTGCAGTAAATGTTAATTAGCACTTCATAAAAAGGGTAATTGATCCTCTTTTGTCTTGTGGGACGCTGGCTCAGATCCTGAGGGTTTATCTAGAATCCTGGCCATAGCACAAGGCCGGGCTTCTATTGTTTACCATAATAATAGAAATGGCACAGGAAATAGATACCACCATGTAAGCATAAAAATGCAAGCAACTTTGCCAGCATTTTCCTTTAAACAGTTGTTTACATGCAGTTTTCTGATAAAATAGAGACATTTTATTTTGGTTACAATAAGTGGAAAATGGCCCCATTGATTTTAATGGGATATGACACAAATAATTTGGAATAGTTTGTAGTATCTTACTCTTGTACCTCAATACTAAAGGCTAAAAATAAATTCATTGTTTGTTTAAATATTGTCTGGCCAAAATAAAAATTAAGTAACTATATTCTTATTCTGATGCATGCAGCTACAAGTTACCCATGTAGCACAGGCTTACAATCCAATTACTAATTCTACCCAACAGGTATAGTGTGGTCAGTAGCATAGTATCTAATAAGATTTCCAATACCGGTATATGTTTATGAAAAAAAATGTCTTATTCCATGGAGGGCCCTGGTAACTTTTTATTATGCTGACCAACTGCAAGTTGGCCTGTTTTTCTAGTCATTGTAACAGGCCATGAAATAAAAACTTTGGCTAGAAGCACAGCTAATGATAACAAAACAGTACCGTACATTCGCTCTGAGGCAATGGGATATTTAAACTGCCTTTCTATGGTCTATGACCTCAATGTCTCAGCAGTAGAAATGGATTCAAAATAATTTCAACACCATACAAATAAGGTTTTCATGCATAGAAACATTTGTTTCTAACACTATTTATTTGAATTTAAGAGATTTCTGGCACACATCAGAAATAACATCCAATTAGATCCCATTAGGTCCCCTGCCAGCTTCAGTGTGAAAACTGAACTGGGACCTGAATCCTGGAATGGATAGTAACTTTAAAACAGAAATTACTTTCAAAGGAAACAACAGGTTTTTAAGTTTGTGAGAAGATTACACAGTAGCAACCATTTAGGCCTAGCAGAGTCATCTAAAGAAGAGGGGGCCCCATCCAGGCCCTCTTTTAGCTTGACATAAATAATTTGGAGCACATTATTAAATGTAATTACCCCCCCCCCAAAAAAAAGATTTATTTTTTTTTGCCAACTCAACAGAAGCAGAAGCCATGTGCCTTCACACAAACTTTGTTTAACTGACATTCTGCAAATCTGACCTGTTTTGGTTAAAAATAGCTCCCTCTAGTGCTGAACTGGAAGAACTATGGGTTGGCTACATTACAATTTGCACAGATTTTCTGTATAATGGAGGGCCACAAACTTCATAACTGCAGTGTTATAAGCATGCACATGTATTTGTTTCCATTTGCAAAATGCCAAACTAAATAAGCTCACACCATAAAGCAGGGGTACAATGAGGGACATGACCACATAATTCACAGACATACTTTCTAACTCACTTAAATTATTAATGAATAGGATTTTTAACATCAAATCTTACTTTGTTTTAATAAATTTATATGAGTGACTGCACATTATTGGATTTGCCGTCTCTATTATTTTCAGCCATTCCATTACCTGTTTGTTTTCCATATTTTGTAAAGCTCAGTCCAGACATTTTTGCCATGATAATATTACCAGTTTATAAATAAAAACAGCAAACAAATGCTTATTTCTTATAATGGAAAGCCAACTAGTATATTATACACAAATCTCTGCATCAACCTATTGAAAGGAGTTCAGATGCAAATAGGAATGTACTTTTTTAAAGGAGAAGGCAATTGAATTAGGTTCTCTGCAACTTCCTAGTGTGTCTTGCCATAGCAGATAGTCTACTAGACAAGAAGTGAAATGTGCAAAAGAAAATGGCATAATGCTTAAACTAACACTAACAATTTAAAGTCAGTTTTACAGTTAATTTTAAGCAGAACTGGTTACATATGGGTTTAGCATTTAAATAGGTGGTTCCCTTCACATTTAAGTTAACTTTAAGTATGTTATATAATAGCCAATTCTAAGCAATGTTTCATTGGCCTTCATTATTTTTTTTTTTTTTTTTTTTTTTTTTTTAGTATTCTAATTATTTGCCTTCTTTTTCTGACGCTTTCCAGCTTTTAAATTGGGGGCACTGACCCCATCTAAAAACAAATGCTCTGTAAGTCTACAAATGTATTGCTACTTTTTATTACTCATCTTTCTATTCAAGCCCTCTCCTATTCATATTTTAATCTATTATTCAAATCAATGCATGGTTGCTAGGGTCATTTGGACCCTAGCAACCAGATTTCTGAAATTGCAAACTGGAGAGCTGCTGAATAAATAGCTAAATAACTAAACACACATAATAAAAAATGAAAACCAATTGCAAATTTTCTCAAAATATCACTCTATACAGGTGAACAACCCATTTAAAGTAACACAGCCAATGACTGTTCTGCCAATCTGTGGACACTGCACAACACAAAATTGGGTGATATAATTGTACTGATCTGATCTGTTAGTCAATCAGTTATCGCTTAAGAAGTAAACCTCTTTCCTCTTCCCTGTCATGGCTTTGCTGATGACAACATATTTATAGCAGTGGTATTTCATCAAATGATCTGCCATTCTTAGACATTAGTAAACCAGTACTCCAGTGCAACAAATTACAAGTTACCATTTAATGTTCTAGTGTAGTTAGAATACTGAACATTTTGTAATGGTTTCCAGACCAAGAAAGTATTGCTACACAGCCACCAAATGTTACTCAGAATATTACTGTATATTATGGATTGTACCTTTAAATGAAACAGCATTCAAAATACATTTTGTAATTTAACCACTTTCCTTGTATAGTTGGTAAAGTCTATTGCACCTATGCATCTAACTGCTGGATTTTATGAAGTTGCTTTTTGATCTGTGCCATGCCGTATGTTGTCTGGCACACAGCACATCAAGATCAATGAATCCTGGCAGGCAAGGAGTTAATACCAGTTCAGTGAACATGTATCAAGTAAACAGAACATGAGCACGGTTTGATGCTGATGAGTGTATGCAAGGCATATTCCTCTGTTCTTATTATAAGGCCTTGTAATAATGTAGAACTCGCCATCCTGTGCCCTACAGCTAATTGCAGCAGAAACAAATCAATGATGCTAGGAGCTCAACATACTGTACTTTTGTTCTGAGAATCCACATATCACTTTAATCCCACAAAGTGTCATCATAGAAATCTGTATTAGTGTATATTTCAGTAGAGAGGCCAGATACCCATGTAGAAAGTTGAAAGAAAATTATTGCATAAATATAATTCTCTCTTTCATATATAGGTTTGATTATTTAATTCACAGCAGTCATTTAGTTCTGCCCTCTGTGACAGACCATTAAGGTACATCATTATAACATTTTTAGACCATCACAAATTGTAAATACAATGCATACACGTAAAAACACCATCCTCTGCCATTAAAAACATTACATACAATACAGACTGTCAAATAAAAGGCATAACAAGAACAATGAAGAACAGAGCAGTTGAATGACTAATAAATAAATTAAAACTGTTTTGTATGGCGGTAAACTGTCAATGGAGATGCAAGTGCCCAGGTTATCTAGAACATGCACAGAACCTTCTAACCAATTTCCCTCAGCAGACAAGGAAGGATTCCAACAGCAGAGTTAAAAAGAATCAAGCAATAGATCATGGCCTAAACACAGCTGTCTCTGTTGAATGAGTAATTTGCTGGATCCCACACTCACTCACAGGGTTAGGTTAGACCTTTAAAAGATTTATAGCTCAAATATGGCCCCATGCCTCCATGCCTCCCCCACCAAGCATTTAAGTCAGATGGCTGAGGACATTGTACACCTTATGCTTTTGCATGGAATCCCATTTTGCACAGAAAACAGAGATAGAGTAAAGAGGGGGTGGGGAATCGGAACAATTGAGGGAGGAAAATGATGGAAGGGGGAGAGATGAATGGATAGACCAGGAGGGAAGGGGGGAGATAAAGGATGATCTAGGATTCAAGGAGAAATAGGAAGGTGGGGGGGGCTAGAAGGTGTAACGCGAGAGCATGCTGGTATATCTTCATGAACAAGATACTGAAGCATCACCCAGAAAACACCACTCATAATTGTTGTTATCATTTTAGTCTTAATTTCTAGGGAAAGCAAAAATAACTAGTACAGTGATTTTTCTAAGAGTTCCTTGGCACCATTTTTGATCAAAGCCCTTCGGTGACAGGAGGAAATAGTGACCCAGTGTGAGATGCCAGCTCTACTTGCACAACATAACCATGGCAACCATTCTCTGCATTTGATGTGCAGGCTAACCAGAAAATAAAGAAAATTCATGTGAATCTATTTTCAAACATGCACATAGACTGTGCTCCCATCCAATCCATACCTAACCCTTTCCCTTCCAGAGCAGCACATAACAACACAGGCATCTGAATGCAATCTGCAAATACAGGGTCTTTTCTAACACTAAACACAGTGGGGGTCATTTATCAATGCTGGGCAAATTTGCCCATGGGCAGTAATCAATGGCAACCATTCAGATGCATTCATTGTTTTACTTGCAGCTGGTTTCAAAAAGCTAATCACTGATTGGCTGCTATAGGATACTGCCCAAGGGCAAATTTGCCTAGTGTTGATAAATGAGCCCCAGTAAGCCAGTAGGAGACATTTTTCCCTCAGATTATTTTTCAGGTAAAACACACAGTAAAAATCTTAAATGTTTTCACTAATTAAATAAATTTATTTTAAAGAATTTATTTTAAAAGTACAAATACTGGTAACTCTCTTAGATGTTATACCATGATAATATTACTATTATGGCTTTTGAGAAAACACAAGAATACCAGTTTTTTATGGGTTCTGAGTGAGAATGACACACATGAAAACATTGGCAGGTGCCTGAAGAAGTGAAGTATAGTTGGTGGGGGCCCTCAACAGAGTTTCTGAGCTGACTTCACCATCTCCAACAACAGCTCATTGAGACACCCACCTTGTTCCAAGCAGAAAACACAGGGTGCAGTGTTGTCCAGAAGGACCTGTACCAGTGGGATAGGCGCCTAGGCAGCCAGAACCTGCAGCAAGTAAAGATCCTGCCACACCTCCTGGGAGCCAGCCCATGGTTACATCCCTGCTGCACAAGTGTGATCTAGTTAGCACGGAATTCCTGTGGGTGTTAGTAAATCCTCCAGGTAACTCAACTGTGTTTTTTCTTTTTGTAAACACATTTTTTTGGTCTCCAGAAACCAAGTAATTCAGCAGATGGGGGGGGGGGTGTATTTATAATCTTAATAAAAAGATCTGCACTCAATTATGTGCAAAATTCAAAGTTCTTTTATTGTGTACATAAATCCGACGTTTCGGCCCCCATTGGGGCCTTTTTCCAGGAAAAAAAGGCCCTAATGGGGGTCAAAACGTCGGATTTATGTACACAATAAAAGAACTTTGAATTTTGCACATAATGGAGTGCGGATCTTTTCATTAAGATTATATGCAACACTTTGGAGTGCCGCTGCCACAAATTGATTATATATATATATATATATATATATATATATATATATATATATATATATATATATATATATATACAGATTCAAAGTCCTAGCGCACACCATCCATGAGTGACTCCAAATATTAGATCACATACCTGGGTGCTACGCTGAAAAAAGCTGCATTATCCAAATTCCACTGACAAAAGGTGCTCACCAGGATTTTTTGGTTTAAAACTCCATATTTATTAAATAAATTTAAAACAGGAACCGGCCAACGTTTCGGTCTTTTTCTAAGACCTTTATCAACCTATATATAAATATATATATATATATATATATATATATATATATATATATATATATATATATAAAATCAACACATGTATATGTGTAACATCAATTCTTAAAACATAATAATCCTGATATACGGGCAGTCACCAAAAGGGGATTTAATTAACACATAAAAATTAGTATGCAGTTGAAATTTTCCAGTTCGTCACTTTCTGCTAACTACAAATAGCCAATATATAAATATATAAATACACTGGCATGCATGGCTTGCATCCCTCTCTAAGACACTAATCTGGGGGATATTTTTAGCCTGTCTGGATAACTCTCAGTTTACATTTAACAGAATGAGGCACTATGCAGTTTAGAAAGTATATGAAATCGCTGTTGAAGTTATCATCAAAATATATTCAGTGAAATGTCTCTTACTACTATGAATTGCCTTCATGTTTGTGCAATTCATTGGCTAAAAAAACCGAGCTGTAAATAGAGATTCAAAATTAAGAGATTAAATATATCTGAAAGAAATTGCCATAAGCAAGCCACATGTGTTTTTTCTAGTTTCCATTTAAACTGTATTTTGCCTGTGCAGATGTTATCTCACCAAAATGACTTGATTTAGCCAATCAACCTCTAGTGTAACAATACCAGAATTCATTTATCAAAATGCGGATATAATAATTAGGTGAAGAGGGTCATGGGCTGACCCATGGATGGGCTCAGGCTTTCTTAATGGGATGTCCTCTAGCCAATAAACTGATGCAACCATTATTTTGTTAGATATATTGGTGTGATCAAGTAG
Source organism: Xenopus laevis (assembly GCF_017654675.1). Classification (NCBI taxonomy): domain Eukaryota; kingdom Metazoa; phylum Chordata; class Amphibia; order Anura; family Pipidae; genus Xenopus; species Xenopus laevis. The sequence continues at coordinate 54,099,126 of NC_054383.1, forward strand.
CATATATACAGCTAGTAATTGCACTAGATTTTCAGTCAGGGACACATGTAAAACCTGAACAGAAATCTGGCCAATACCCACCTCTGATGCCACAGCCACCACACAACACAAACATGTCCTATTGTGCTATGCCTGGATCTGTGACTAGGGAGAAGGTGAATGTGCACTGGAATGTGCATTTGGTTGCCGATTATGGAGATCCATGCAGACAGCAGAAATAAATGTTCCTTGGGTTCACCCTTAAAACCTTCTCTATAGCTTTCCCACTTTGTAAATTTTCTGCCATCAATGAAGCAGATAAAAGCCCTGGAGTTGATATGAGGGGGGGGGGTCTGCTTGTATGTGGAAGATTTTGCTGTTAACAGACAACATGCACTCAATGGAGATCTCCATGCAGGTGAAACAAGCCATCCTTAAGTTGCAAAAACAGAAAAAACCCATCCGAGAAATTGCTACAATATTAGGAGTGGCAAAATCTACAGTTTGGTGCATCCGGAGAAAGAAAGCAATCACTGGTGAACTCAGCAACGCAAAAAGACCTGGAAGTCCACGAAAGACAATAGTGGTGGATGATCGCAGAATCATTTCCATGGTGAAGTGAAATCGCTTCACAATAGCCAAACAAGTGAACAACACTCTCCAGGAGGCAGACGTATCGATATCCAAGTCTACCATAAAGAGAAGACTGCATGAAAGTAAATACAGAGTGTGCACTGCAGGGTGCAAGCAACTCATAAGCATCAAGACCCGCACCCGACCCGCAACTGCCTTATCCGCAACTCGCCGACCACAATCAAACAGGAAGTGATGTCATCAAAAGTGGGCGGGAAAGAAACAAGTTTTGTAAAATTTTAAAAGGAGTAAAATATAGATACTATTACATGAGATAAGACATTTAGACGAGACCTGAAACCCAACCCGCGAACCACAGACCCGCATCTATACCCTCACTTGGAAATCCACACCTCGTTCCGCAGGGCGTCTGCTTTTTTTGCGGGTAACCCGCAGGTACCAGACCAGCTGCAGGACTCTATACTGAGCTGCCAGACTGAAACCCGAGGAAGGAACAAACTTTAAACTTGATTTTGGAAAAACAGTAAAAAATAGAAATGGAAAAAAATTGAAAAAAAGTCTTTATTTCTGGTGAACAATCTGAAAACAACTGAACTGAAAAAAGTGTTTGGAAGGTGAACAACCCCTTTAAACAATTAGGTCGTTGTCACACTAGACTACATTTACAAATAGCGAAAAATACAAGCTTTGTATTCATTAATAAAAATTCATAAGGCTGTAATATTTAATTGAAAAACAGCATGGAGGTTTTAGAAATTTCAACTTCTGGGTAGACAATAGAATCCCAAAATATTATAATCAATGACCCATCATGGAGAAGCATTTTCCTAAAAAAAAAAAGCGAATACGGTACTAGATATAAAAACTTTCACAACTATGTATCATAGAGGAGTCTGCTTGTTTTATATGGTCGCTAAGATGGACATTTAACATTATGAGAAGAGCCAAAATTAACACAACTCCAGAATTTATTAAAATGTAATGAGCCTAATTTTTATTGTGATAGCTGTTACTTATGTAAAAAATAAGGACTAACGGCAGCAATAATTTTACCAAGCTGTGATATTTTTTGGCCACAGTTTATCTCAACTATTTTTTTTCCTACACACCTGCCACTGCTATAATATTAAATTTAATTGACACTAATAAAGTCTATGGAATATCAGTTGTATCAATGAAAACTTGATCTGTGACATTGTAACAGAAATTAGCATAAATCTAGGAGCTGCCTGCAAGCCGCTAGACTTTAGTAAACATAGTGTAACAGCTTCCATATAGTGGTTGCAATATAACAGGTAAAACATATTTGTTCCAAACTAAAAAAAAAAATCTGAATTATTAAAGTGATTGAAGTTTAGTAAAATGGACCTGGCAATCTGTTTTAGTAAACAGACACCAAAGTCTACAAATTATAGCTTCATTTTCTAAAGCTTTTGTTTTTCCCCTCTGCGAATATGTCACCCCCCCCCCCTTATATCCATGGAATTCCTGGCGTCTTTCCATGTAAGCAGTCTAGAATGTACCATTACAGATGCCGGGGAAAGTTTAATATGATGAAAACTGTGGCTTATTGAAAGCTGACTTTATCTGAACATACCTTTGTGATTGATGCTTGAAGAATTTGTTGATATTGGGTTGAATTCATCCGACCCTCGACTTTAACATGGGCTCCAGTCGTACCCACATTTTTGCACAGCCAGTTTTTCACATTTCATTTGATTACATACAACTTCACTAAAAATCTTTGTTCATAAAACACCTCAGTATTGAGATGTTCCTGGGTAATGAAAGACATACCACTATCTTTTTTTTGAAAGAGGAGTAAATTGTTATGCAGGCTGAGAGGGGTTCCCAAACTTTTTGATATCACTGTAATTTATAGTAAGAGTTCAAATCTAAATGGAAGGTTAATTCTAAAAAGCAGACAGGACAGTTCTATGTGAGGGGAAGTTCATATTTCAAAATTCACTTTTGATTATGTCACTTCCGGTTTGCAGCAACATCACTTCCTGTTTCATGGTGGTCAGTGGGTTGCAGGTCTGGCTGCCGATAAGGCAGTTGCGGGTCCGGGTCGGGTAGCGGATCAAAGTGGGTCTTAGAATTTGGTTCCGCGCAGGACTCTAACTTGCGTAAATAGGCACAATCTAGTTCACAATAAAGCATGCTTTTTAAAGGGACACTATCAATCCTTTTAGCAAAGAAATGCAGAGCCAGAAATTGACATGTTTTGTGCCCTATCTGCTGCCCAGGTCAGATGTTAACAGAAACAAGTGTTCCTTGCATTTGCCAAAAATGCCTTGTCTGACTAAGCCTCCGACACATTTCCCTTTTCCCTGTCTGTTTATAGATTGAAAGTGGATGGTGTACATCCAACTCACCCAGAGTATGAGAACGTAAAGGGAGTGGGGCAGATTCAAGTGAGACTGTACTATAGTACAGTCTCACTTGAATCTGGGGAATACCTCAGTGTCTGGCTTGTTCAGGAACTTCCATCTTCCACAGGGGAGAACTGTATAACTATCATTTAAATTCAAGTGCAACCTAAAGCACTAAAATGGGAGCAAAATGTAGTGTTCATTGAAACTATTCTAAAGGGACATTGCAACCATACATGCTGCCTTGCAACTTGCATCAGCTCTGATGAATTCCATGCAATTGTGAACATGGATGCAACTGATTTGTATTGCCTGACAGAGGGGCCTGTGTGCTCCAAAAGCTTGCAATTATTACTTATTCAGTTAGCCAATAAAAGGTATCACCAAACTTTACATTTTCTGTAACTAACTGATTCTAATTCACTGTAAAGCATAGGAATTTCAGGGGAGTCACTTGGTGCCTGCTCTGATGAATAATTGTGCACAAGTGTGTGTGTTTATTCATCTTACAGCGTACGTTAGATATCAATCGTGTGTTTTAATGCTACACTCTAAAACTAACCATTCAGATTTAAATTTTAAGATTAAAGTATGAAAAAATAACAAATTGGACAATGTTCTGGCCACAGGAAGCACAGGGAACCCTTAAGGGAAGGGGGCATGGGTGACTTATGATTTTGTGGAAATGAAGTCACAGTCACAAAACACACTAGGATCAGTTTCATCACCAGCGAGTAGAAGATTATGTTTATGTGAGTAGAACCCACATTTTCCAGAGGAAATCCACACAGATACACAGTTTTAACCACATAGACACCATGTAATACTTTTCCACTGGTCCAGATATTTATGCACTGAGGTAGGCCTTATTGTCATCCTACTGAAAATGTTGTTTGGCCAACCCAGATCATAGCTAGAGCAGTCCTGTAATACAAACCAAGAAGGCTTGGAACAAGTTTGAAACCTACTAAGCAGGGTGGCTATGGTGCACAGACATAAAATGGTGGTTGCATAGTAGCTTAGCTGTCTTGCAGTGCTCATGTCCAGAGTGTTGAATTCGGTTTTTTTCTTGCCACTTTCTGCAAGGAGTTAGGATTTTTCCCATAAACTGGGTCAGGGAAAGATGTGAATTTCTGCTTGTCACTGCATTAACATGTTGGCACAAAATCAAGATAGAGCATAACAGATACAGAAGATGGTAGAAGAGACCTCTAAATGGCAATATGTGTTTTACAGTAAGCAATACTGTGAGAATATTGTTTTGGAGATATACAATGAACACATTGCAGAAACTATACTCCCCTATTTTTACAGCAGTAAAAAGTGGTTCCTTGCTACCAGCAGACTTGGGAATTTTATTGTAGCACAGTGTAGCATCTATTCACCCTGTTCAGCTATAACAAGGTAACTACACTGTCTGCAGAGTCCAATCCAGCAGGGTAAGTACCACATGCATACAAATGCTTTTTCTGGCAGCACAAAATTAACGAGTCATTCATAGAATGTATGAACTCCATCCTCTGATTTGTGACTAGAACATACACGGAGATGGCAGGTCAATGGCAAAATTACATAGAAACCTTTATTTCCCCCATCCTTATTTTCCACACATATTTTGGAGCCATAAATCACTACACAGACAGCTGACCTCAAAGGCTCCTTGGCAGTCAGTGTGGAAACCCTTGGAGGAAGATGCTAACCTTGCTACAGTCCAAGAGGAGCTATCAAGATGTACTGATTTATGCCTATATAATAATAAAAATGTACTTAACCCTGCTTCCTCCAAAACAGTCTATAAATATGCTATAAAGTATAAAGCTCTTTTACACTGACAACAAGCAATTATTGCATAATAGACAAAAAACACACAATGTCCACCTTAATGGACAGTAAACAAGACATCAAGCACACAGCAAAGGTAAGTCAATATGGAATGAGTTTTATCTTAATAATCTGCATGTATATAATTTTTTAAAAAATAAACCACACCTGGGCCTACGGACAGCTAATTTAATAGACCCTAATCGCTTGCAATTATTATAAAAAAGTTTAGGAAGGCACAGAGAGCATTCTCAGCCTGGCCCTAATAAATCGGCACTGGTATACGAAAGCTGCTGACTGGTGTCAAAATTACACAATCCTCTTAGACAAGAGTTAAAATACAAAACCCAACAGATAAGTAGAAAGCAAGCTGCTACTAAGCAACCATGTACACATATTACGCATGACAGGCCCTGGCTTGTGTAAAGCACAACACTGCTTAGTTGGTATATCAAGAAGATTTCTTGTTTCCAAAACATAAATAAAAAAAGGCTTTCATCATACCTGCTGATTTGGGAGTGAACTTGTCTCTGTTGGCTGCACATACAGCTAGCAGCCTGTATCCAAGGTCCAGATCGAAACCTTGTTGTGCTGCAACTCGACTAACCACCTGTGGGAGGAGAAACACAAGATACTCTTTGCATAGAATTCCTTGAAAAGTTTTCTATTGAACTACATAACCATTTCAAGAATCAACATATCAGCAAGTGATATATTGTTCACCTACTTTAATTGGAATTACTGGAAGCTGGCAACCAGTCCACACGCTAGTAAAAGGAATATAAGTGTGTGTGAACCATCATGATAATTTTAAGTCTTTAACAGGATCCATTATCAGCACAATTGTACCAAGAAACACATCTACAATAGTTTTAAAATTTGTAAACTGTCCTGCACTAAATAATAGTGCCAAAAACAAAATATAAAAAAGGGATGTGTCTCAGTATCAGTGCCGGGCCTACAGGTGATCATGTCCAAGGCAAGTCTCCAGCCTGCTCATCCCCTTTGCCAAAACTAGGTCCCCCCACTATTGTACCCTAGACGTGTCTCTTCTGTCTACCCCTAGTGCCAGCCCTGCCCAGAATCTACAATTAGTGCTTCTTAGAGCAATGGCATGTTTTTAAGAGATAACTGCGGGTGACTTGCAATAACTTCTGCTCAGATGAACAGGAAGCAACCTAGGGCAGGTAGTGAAGTTTTAACTTACACACAAATAGCAACGATTAAAATATGGCATTTGCCATAGCCCAGACAATATGTAAACTGTTCTGCACTAAATAGAAGCAGACATTACGCTGTTTAAGAAGAATTTATGGTTAGGAATATCCCTTTAAAGGAGAACTAAACCCTAAAAATGAATATGGCTAACCACCAGCCTAAAGTTTCAGCTTCTCAACAGCAGCAATGATCCAGGACTTCAAGTGTCTGCGACACTAACAAGCTCAGCAGGCTCTGAGCAGCTGTTGAAAAGCTAAGCTTAGGGGTCATCGCAAATTAACAAGAAGAAAATGAGGTTGAAACAAAGCCCTAGTGTTCCAGAGTGAACCATGCACATGGACACGGGGTGGAGGGGGTGGGTAGTGCAAGGAGCAGTGGCAGGACCCTCTGGCCTACATGCTCCCCAAAACAGAAATTCAGGCTTCTTCCTATACAGTATCTAATTATAACAACATGATAATTCCAGATTGTTATGAAGATAAGCAACAAAGTCAGGACATACCGTCAAACAGCCCATGAGACTCTGCTCAAAAGGTCTCTGGAAAGCTCGGGGATCACCACACCAGTCCAAAAGCTCTGTAGCCGCATTGTGAAAGTTCGCAGGGTTCTGTAAGTGCTGAAATGAGAAATCAAATAACAACATGAATAAGAACCTAAGTTGTCAGACCAGTGAAGTCATATGAATTTCCAAGAAGCCACAAACAGTTGGACAACACTATAACTGTATATAATTATACTCAGGCCCGGATTTGTGGTGAGGCTGCATAGGCCCGGGCCTAGGGCGGCAAAAAATTAAGGGGCTTAGCGCTCCACTAATAAAATATGCGCATGTGCTCAATCTTGCTGGAGGGAGGGGGCGTCGGAGGATGCTGGCCAACGGGCGCCCTCTGGGCAAATCCGCGCCTGATTATACGCTTATACTCTCCACAAGAATTGCAGCAGATCTTTTTAAGTATAATCATCCGAAAATACAAAACAGTCAGGGATCCCCATATATATCCTACTTATTTTTCCTTATTGGTTTCCAAAACTATAATTTTCCCTGAATTGTACTACAGTGGTGTAATTTGACAGAACTGCCCCCACCTCTACAAAAACTATCTTGAGATGGGTCCCTCCACTCATATCTCCTGTCTTCTGTGTCTGCGCCTGAAGCCAATGCATTGGCCAGGGTGCAGACACAAAGTGGATTTTGACACCTAAATGCATACTTCCACATGTTTTTGGAGTTTGGGAGGAAACATGCAAGTGTGGGTAGAACATACAAACTCCATCGAGATGTGTTGTGACTGGAATTGAAGCTATATCAGTCTATCACCACAAATGTCAGCCATTGTCATTTCTTATGCTTTGCAATGAAAACTAGTGACAGACAATTAGAGATGTTTAATATGCAGCTGTTTTTAGCAAGAGCACCACAGCAGTCAACAGAGCAGATTTTATAGGCCTAAAATGTCAAAGGGCTTAAAGCAGTTCACGTACCATAAACACTGATAGACTTAAAACAGTGGAGTGGTGGGGAGCAGTAAATGATCCAATTACATCAAAATAATAGTTTTTATATGTTCATCCAGCACCTAAAAAACTATTTATTGGCAATAAACCTCATCTTGCATATGACAAATGTTTGCATTTTTTTGTAGAAAACCATCAATTCTTTTTGACCCTTGTCTATCTTTCTTTGTAAGAATAAAACCTATTGTAATCTATATAGGTTATCTTCTGTATAAACGTGTGTCCTATTTAACTAGAATGGCTTCCCACGTGGCTGCAAAGCAGTTTATTTGTATCAACTGTAGTAGTCTTTCGGAAGCAAACATTCACTTCTTAGGGCAGAGACACATGCTCAGATTTGGGGAGATTTAGTCGCCCGACGATACATCGCCTCTTCTTCGGAACGACTAATCTCCCCAAATTGCCTCCCGTCGGCTAGAATCTAAATTGCCGGTGGGATAGCACTCTGAGCACTTAGTTTTCATAAGTCGCCCAAAGTTTCCTCATGAGGCAACTTCGGGACAGCACCGATTGTCAGCCAGCCGGCAAATTTCCATTCTAGCTGGCAGGAGGCAGTTCGGGGAGATTGGTCACCCCGAAGAAGATGAGATTTGTCGCTGGGCGACTAATCTCCCCGAATCGGAGCGTGTGTCTCTGCACTTACCAGTGCAATGGTAAAGTGCATTTACATGAATGCAACCGGTTCTGTAATTGAACCAAAGCACACAAAACAATACTTTCAAAATATACAACTTGATACAAACAATTATGTGTTATTGTTTAATTGCAGATTTTCTGAATGAGAAACACTGTTTCATAGATTTTGATATGTCTCTCACAAGGAGGTATAACATGGAATCCTTACTACACATGAACCATGCTGCTATTCACTCTTGAACAGGCTTTCATGCTCAAGAGCAGGGATCCCCAACCTTTAGAATCCGTGAGCAACATTCAGAAGTAAAAGGAGTTGGGGAGCAACACTAGCATGAAAAACGTTCCTGGGGTGCCAAATAGGGGCGGTGATTGGCCATTTAGTAGCCCCTATGCGGATTTTCAACCCACATTGAGGCTCTGTTTGGCAGTACACCTGTTTTTATACAACCAAAACTTGCCTCCAAGCCTGAAATTCAAAAATAAGCACCTGCTTTGATGCCACTGGGAGCAACATCCAAGGGGTTGGAGAGCAACATGTTGCTCGCGAGCTACTGGTTGGGGATCACTGCTCAAGAGTATATAGATACAGCATGTAAGATATGTCAATGCTACAAAATCGCCTTAGTATGTGGATGTATTGCTAAGGCATAGAGAAGGCAAACCAATCAAAATTACAGGATGGATATACCTTGTATTATAAATAAAGAGCTGCCATGCTGCTATAAAGACACAAACAGATTAAAATGTCTCAGACAGAACTCCTTGCCACTAATGCTATTTACCTACCAAACATTGCCACTGTGATTTACATTTGACCCCATGGGGGTCAAATTGCCATTCAAAGTAGAGAAGGCTCAGGTTACACAGCAGATAAGCTCTGTATAACATAATGGTGTTATCTGTTATCCACTACTTAACCTGTGGCATATATCCTTTTTTCAATTTCCGCCATTGCTACACAGCAGCTTGTTTATATGAACAATAGTAGTGTTTCTGAAGCAAACAGATCAGTTTTACCAGTGCAGGGCAACAGTACATGATATTTTCATTACTTTTAAACATGTTAATTTTTTGGTGTTACTGTTCCTTTAATTAGCTCATATGTTCTTGCAGTGTAGGGATATTTGCAGGAAACCCACGCATACTCAGGAGAGCATACAAACATTCTGTAAATAATGTTTTTTGCTGTTTTGGTGCAATTTATTTTCTAACGAGAAGCACATAACACCTATGGATAGTTGAGCACTAAACCTTTTATAACAAAAAGGGACAACTTTATTAAAAACGGAGATCAATTTTTCATGGTTCGTGAAAAAACATGACAAAGTTCCTCAAGTATAATTTTTTACAACTCAAGTACTTGCAGTTCAAGTTCAAGAAAGAACTCAAAATTTAAAAACTCACCAGCTAAAAGTTGACAAGTCTCTTTAGAAGTCAATTGCAAGTGTCTTTGAAGATTTACAGCAAGTTTGTGTTGTTCTTCAAGTTTATTAAGAGTCAAGATTTTATAGCACCACTGAAATTTTTTTTAATAATGCGATTTTTGCGTGCAAGCAACTCCCCCCCCCCAACAAAACACGTTTGTCTTTATCTTGTGTGAGCTTCTTAAATATGTTAGGGCTTGAGAATAAAACAATTTTCCATTCTTGAAACCTGAATATTTATAGATTTTTGCGTGCAAGCAACTCCCCCCCCCCAACAAAACACGTTTGTCTTTATCTTGTGTGAGCTTCTTAAATATGTTAGGGCTTGAGAATAAAACAATTTTCCATTCTTGAAACCTGAATATTTATAGAGCTGCCTATTGGTGTATCCCATGCAAGTTCTGTAAAGTACTAGCTAGTTTAGTAATTCAACTTTCTAAGTTCACTTACCTGTTTTATGCACTGCAGACGGTCATTAGTCTGTTGTATGTGCCTATCCATAGAGTTCATTCTGGAAGATTCCTCTCTTCTTCTACCTGAAAGCCATGAAAGATCTTCAGACCTGCAAAAACACAATAAAAAAAAAAAACAGACAATTTAAATTCTTGCAAGAATAGCATATACAGGGTATACTATACACAGGAATAGGATTTATTATCCAGAATGCTTGGGACTGATGGTTTTCCAGATAAAGATCTTTCTGTAATTTGGATCACAACCGTTCTCTACTACTGTTATTCTAAAAATGATCATACAGACTAACATATAGAACCACATATACATAGATATTGGAACAAACAAAAATGTATATGGAGTACTCCTTTATTACATCACTGACAGGAACTCCACCTGTTCAAGCAACCACAAATTACTTTTTCTACTGCTTTAAATGCAGATATTCCTTAACTTTTTTTCTCCTCTCGCTAAAAGAAAAAACTGGCTGACTATAATGTTTGGTACAGGCACATCTTGTATATCTTAGATTTTACATATAATCTGGGAAGTACAATAAATATACATTATATTGTGAGCGTCAGACCAAAGGAATACGTTAAAAAGATGAGTTTTGCCTTTACTTTCTGAATTTCTTTTTTCAAATAATAACCTTGAGACATGAGCAGCATACTGAAAGAATATGTGGGTACTAGTACCAAAAATACATCTTATCATAGGGTAAGGGTATTGGCACACAAGGTTATTGTTTTTTTAAAAAATGCTGCTCAACTGTGCTGGACCAGACTTATTGGCACCCAAGCCCAATCCCCCCACCCCCAAATGGTTGCTTGTTCACCTCCTCATGACAGTGGCAACCACTCATTTGGCAATCATTGATGGTTGGATACTGTGTGGGCTTAGTCAGTGTGTGGCAACCCTTAAGAATGCTCTGCCAATTAAACTTGAAGCAGCAATGATAACGTAATTATTGCTATGTAAGATTGCAGTGTAATGAAAGGGTCAAGTAAAAGGTTGTTCAGCTTACTCACAAGTAAGGAACTATGTGTAGTTAAAGAGGACTAGTGGATGCTGGTAACCCATTGATGCAAAAGAGATGCACAAAATCATTGTCCTAATAAGATCACCTCAGTGTGAAGTTTTCATTATAAAAGCATGCAACGGAAATTGAATGGTTGGCATCTAAGGGCAATGACGCATGGAGTGTTTTGTCATGGCTACAAAACACTAGAAAATCATGTGAGTGGAGTATTTTAGCAGACTTAAAGCTCAGTATTCCCCTAGAGCTAGGTATTTTCTGGTGTTTGGTAGCCATGACAAAACACACTGCGTGTCATTCTCCTAATTGTGTATGTGCCCAACATGAAAGCGGTTACCAAAACCAGAGGAAACGATTATCTAATCATTGCTTTAATAAAATGCAGTGATAGAAAAATCCCACACCCATAATATTTCTGCCTTGTCAGATCGGGGAACCAGATTTAATACAGCACACAGTAGAAATGGCAGCTATCAACCCCGCTGCACAAGTCAAGTCTGCAGTTACAGCAATGGTATGGGCATCCCAGGGACTTTTCCGATGGGAGTGATGTGGCTCAAATAGGGGCAGGGGACTATCACCAGTTAAAATAGGAGGGGTGGGGATTTGTTCTCCTTTAAATGGCACTAACTACCAAATAAAATGATAAATTATAGTTTTATTTCATTTTTAAAATTGCCACTGCGAGCGCTAAGCTATCCACAACAGGAGGGAGCTCCCAGGGGATGGCCATGTTCAGTCATGTGCATAGCCATAAGGTCTCTTGGCTCACTTATTAGACACATGCGTGTAATGTCACACACATAATGATTGAAAGCTGTGACACTTTGCTTAGTGTCACAACATGGCCTCCCTCCCAGTGTGGGTGGCTTAGCGCTTTTCCCCAACTGGAGTGCAGGAAGCATTTTTGTGATGATAGGTGTCCTTTAAACAAAAATACTAATTATATACAGGGATTCACTTAAAATCAGCCAAACACTGAATTTTCCACAAAAGATCAGATCGAATACTAAACTGAATCAAAACTGTATTTCACACATTCTGTTTTTTTAAAAAAAAAACAAACTGCATTATATAAAAAGGTGTTGCCTTCGTTAGTCAGGTGCAGCACTAAGGACTCAAAACCTGCAAAAAGATTTGGTGAATTATGAATGGAATCCTAGATTTGGTGCATCTCTAATTATATATTAATGCTTTCTGCAACACAGTAAAAGTTGTATTACTTTATTTTTTACAGGAATTCAACCTATACAAAGATACAAACACACACACACAGACAATACAGAGGAAGACAGGTGCACCTTACTTAAAGGGATACTGTCATGGGAAAAAAAAAATTCAAAATGAATCAGTTAATATTGCTGATCCAGCAGAATTCTGCACTGAAATCCATTTCTCAAAAGAGCAAACAGATTTTTTATATTCAATTTTGAAATCTGACAAGGGGCTAGACATATTGTCAATTTCCCAGCTGCCCCAAGTCATGTGACTTGTGCTCTGATAGACTTCAATCACTCTTTACTGCTGTACTGCAAGTTGAAGTGATATCACCCCCCCCCCCAGCAGCCAAACATAAGAACAATGGGAAGGTAACCAGATAGCAGCTCCCTAACACAAGATAAACAGCTGCCTGGCAGATCTAAGAACAACACTCAATAGTAAAAACCCATGTCCCACTGAGACTCCTTCAGTTACATTGAGAAGGAAAAACAGCAGTCTGCCAGAAAGCATTTCTCACCTAAAGTGCAGGCACAAGTCACATGACCAGGAGCAGCTGGGAAATGGACAAAATGTCTAGCCCCATGTCAAATTTCAAAATTGAATATAATAAAAGCTGTTTGCTCTTTTGAGAAATGGATTTCAGTGCAGAAGTCTGCTGAAGTAGCACTACTAACTGGTGCGCTATGGAAAAAAAACATGTTTTCCGATGACAGGATCCCTTTAAACAGTACACTGATGCATTCCTCCTAAAATCCTTAAAAAAAAAAAATCACTGTATTTGTGTGATTATATAGGACTTGTGGCACTTGTCAGCCCACTGCATAAACAGTATGGCAAATATGTTCATCAGATATAAGTGTTCATCAGATATAAAATCCCACACGTGTTGTGTCCTTGTGGGGTGGCAATGTTTGGCAGAAATAAATGGGACAAAGAGAATGTATGCTTAATACAGACAAAAATGGGGATATTGGCATAGGCACAGCTTTCTCTATGGGCATATATTCTCTACAGTAAATACATTGTATTTTATTTTTTTTACTTTTCTAAAGTAAAAGTTAAAATGGAAGGCCTTCATTGAATCATTTTGTCCCCTAGTAATGTATCAACTAAATGTTGCAAAATTGTAACAGTTTAGAGTCTGTGCCTGAATTACCGAGCTGACAGACTCAAACACCAGGGAGAGGGACATTAAACTTTAAACTTAGACTTTGAAAAAACTGTAAAAAAAATAGAAAGTTATTGAATAAAGTCTTTAGTGTTTGGAAGGTGAACAGCCCCTTTAAGTTAATGACAAAAAAAACCCACAAAAATCAAATAAAACCCCTTAAAAATTTCCTGCATATCCCATCAGCAACCGAGAATCAAGGCAACTGTAAATCCACTCCAGAATTCTCACCTCATGCTAAGCTTAACCCATGAACAATTGAGAATCAAGGCAACTGTAAATCCACTCAAGAATACTCAGCTCATGTTAAGCACAAAGCTGTTCACATTTTGTACAATCAACAGAATTCTCTATATGAATTTACAATGTCTATTTCTCCTAAAAGGAAACTACAATGTCAGACTAAAGGGGCAATCAATGCTCTATACTTTACGAAAGTCTTCAGATAAAAATGAATTTCCCTATAACCAGAGTTTAAAAGAAACATAAAAGTTGCATATTAAAAGGGTGGTTAAATGGTTGTATAAAAAAAATCAGTAAGCATGCTTTGAGAATCAATGTCAATCAACCCAGTCTGGTATTTGCCAGCACTTGACAATATATTATAATCTCTAAATTAAAGGAGACCTTTGCTCTAAAATTAAGAAGAATTGCCACCAATATTCTCTCTAATCGGTGATTCATCCTCAACATAACTATTCAGTCATCATCTTGATTACAGAATCTGTGGTATATTGCAGTGTCTATAATGTACCATACTGTTCAGAGCACATGGCCTTATGTTTATTTTACTGGTGATGGTTAATTGTTGCCATTTCCTCCTTCAGACATTAGATGTCTCCCTTACCTACAAAAGCATATTTCATACTGCCCAGACACCATGCTCTATGTTCCTTTAAGCCTTTACAAGTCCTTACAAATCCTCTGCTGCTGCTTCCTAACAGATAGTACTAAAGCTGACACTGTCTGTCTGACCTTGTGGTTATTGATTAACTATCTCCCCATTCACTGCCATCTTTCACACCTCCAGGGCTTGCAAACAGAGAGCTTAGGAACAGCAGTCGAACACACTGACAGCCACTCTCAAAAAAGCTGATCTTGAACACATAGAGATGAAGAGAAATATATATAAAAAGGGTATGGGGCTAAAAGCAAGAGAAAAATAACAGAAATTGTAGTTGTAGTAGAAGAAGAGTGCAACATGCAACGGTACTGCAAATCAAGCTAAGGGGATTAAGGGACCAGGGAACAGTTTTAGCATGGGCATGGCAGCAGTCTGCAAGTGGGTGGAGAAAAGTAATATGACAACATTAAAAATAACATAAATCAAAGAAAACATATATATTCAGTGAAAAGGTGAGCACATGGATGAGGCAAGCCAAGGTTAACACAATGTAGAGGATATGTCAGTATGTCAAATCAGCAGCCCTCCTGATGCTGTTTGATTACAACACCCAATCACCCTTTTGGGTAGTTTGAGAGTTGTTGAAGAATGACAGGTTGAACCTATTGGTGTTTTCACAACATGAGAAACACTTATCCATGTACGAACGCAAAAAAAGGCAAAGCCATGGAAACCTTTTTCAGTTGACAGATAAATGAACATGATATGGTGGCAGTAATTTAGTAAAAGTAAATAAAAGTAAGTAAAAGTAAAAAAGCATACATGCATGCATACATACATGCATAGATCTGGGAGGAATCCTTATTTACTCTCCTAAATACTCCAGAAAGCCCAAATTAAAGGTGCCTTCAGGTTATATGCAGGGTAAACACTTATTTGTTGCCCTACACAATGTTGAAACCAAGATTAAATGCATGGTATATAAATATCTTGATGTATTAATAATCTTGTTAAAAGCAATGGAGGACTCCTGACCAAATGCTACCCCTCAAAGTTGTTTCATCTGATTAGTTGATATGGGTTACTAAACAGAATGCAACTCTTATTATATTACTCCCATAGAGTACTTGGCTTAGAGATTGTCATCTGTCTGGCTGTGAACCCGACATTCAGGGTTTTAAACAAGCTGATCAATTTTCAGATATTTAAATGCACAGTTTAGTGTAAAAATAAAAATTGGTTAAATAGATAGGCTGTGCAAAATAATAAATATTTCTAATATAGTTAGTTGGCCAAAAATGTAATGTATAAAGGCTGGAGTGACTGGATGTGTAACATAACATAACAGAACTCTACTTCCTGCTTTGCAGCTTCCTTGCTTTCCACTGACTGGTTACCAGGCAGTAACCAATCAGAGTTAGAGAGATGAAAAGCAGGAAGTTCTGTTCAGCCTTTATACATCACATTTTTGCCTAACAAACTATATTAGAAACATTTTTATTTTGCACAGCCTATTTACCCAGTTTTTATTTTTATACTGAACAATTCCTTTAAAAACTAAGCAGGTCTGCCCCCTGATTGACAAGTGATGTGGCTAATTACCCTGCCCACAAATGGCAATGGTCCACCCCTATATGTCATTGTCCCACCTCTACACATCATTGGCCTGCCTCTAACATAACCAGTCCCGACTCTAATGTCACCAGCGCTGCCCCCCTGCCTGGACTGCAAATGAAGAAAAACCTATCTTAGCTTCACACAAAGTATTCTCTTATTCCCCTTGTTTACACGATTCCTGTCAGGTTGCCGACTCTTAGAGCCAAACTCAATGGATTTGTGTATTAATTATGTATTGTAGAGCAATGATGTACACCTACATTGATGAAAAAAAATGCATCCAAAACCTTCCCAGCTATTGCAGAGAAGAGGGTTTGTGTATTATGGAAGTTTTAAATAGAAGATGGAGGAGGGCTCTCCTGCTCAGGGAGGAATATCAGAGCATTGATTGGGGCATTAAGTTTTCAGCTAAAAACACAGAACAGAAATGGTTGTCATTTAAAATTATATTAAAGCATTACTGTTCTCAATTTATTCCCTTAAGGAGTAAATGTAGAAGCTCTAAGAATCACCCTATGTGGCTTAATATAGAAGTAAAGAAGTGAATAGGAAAGAAGAGAAAGGCATTTAAAAACGACAAGTCTGTTGGGGCAGAAGCTGCATTTAATGAATATAAATACTATGATAAATGTTGTACATCAGCAATCCGGAAGGCAAAGAAAGGAAATGAAGAGTGCATTGCGGCGGAGGCTAAGACTAACCCCAAAAAGTTTTTTACATATATTAATAGTAAAAAGATGCAGGTTGAGAGTGTTCCTCCATTAAATAAAGGTACCAGTATGGTTGTAACAGATACAGAAAAGGCAAATGTACTAAATCAGTTATTTTCTTCAGTGTATACAATAGAGGAGTCTGAGTTCCCAGACTCACTTCATAGCTGCACTGATGGCTCAGCTCAATCTAGTCAGTGGCTGACCAGGATATGATTCATAAAGCTTTAATAAAAATTAACGTAAACAAGGCTCCAGGGCCTGATGGCATACACTCCCGGGTTCTAAGAGAGCTTAGTTCAGTTTTAGACCAGCCCCTATTTCTGATTTTCTCAGATTCACTTTCATCTGGTATGGTACCTAAGGATTGGAGAAAAGCTAATGTCATTCCAATATTTAAAAAGGGATTATGATCTCAGCCTGGCAATTATAGGCCTGTGAGTTTGACATCTGTGGTGGGCAAATTATTTTAAGGCTTGTTAAGGGATCACAATTCAAAATTTTGTCCTAGTGAATGACATTATGAGCAGCAATCAGCATGGCTTTATGAAGGATAGGTCATGTCAGACTAATTTGATTGCTTTTTATGATGAGGTAAGTAAGATGCTGGACAGTGGAGGGACAGGGATTTTGCCAAAGTGTTTGATACCGTGCCCCACAAACTATTGCTTTCTAAACTAAGGTCTGTTGGGCTTAATGAAGTCGTTTGCACATGGACAGGGAACTGGCTACAGGATTGGGTACAGAGGGTAGTAGTTAATGGTACATTCTCTACTTGGAGTAAGGTTTTTAGTGGGGTCCCTCAGGGCTCGGTATTGGGTACACTTTTATTTAACTTGTTTATTAATGACTATGGGGAGGGTATTGAAAGTAACGTATCAGTGTTTGCAGATGACACAAAACTATCCAGCACAATTAATTCCATCCAGGATGTGGCATCCTTGCAACAGGATCTTGACAAACTGACAATCTGGACAGCTAAGTGGCAAATGAGATTCAATGTTGATACATGTAAAGTCATGCACCTGGGATGTAAAAATATCCAAGCCACTTATACCCTTAATGGGACTGCACTAGGCAAATCCATTATGGACCTTGGAGTCATTGTAGATGATAAACTTGGCCGTAGCAAGCAATGCCAGTCAGCAGCATCAAGGACAAATAAGGTATTGAGCTGTATTAAAAGGTGCATTGATTAATGGCAGGAAGCGGTCATTCTTCCACTTTATAGAGCACTGGTAAAGCCCCATCTACAATATGCTGTACAGTTTTGGTCTCCATCTCTCAAACAGGACATTATTGTATTAGAGAGGGTACAGAGAAGAGAAACTAAGCTGGTAAAAGGTATGGAAAATCTTAGCTATGAAGAAAGACTGGCCAAATTGGGGATGTTCACGCTGGAGAAGAGGCGTTTAAGGGGTGATATGATAACTATGTATAAATATATAAGGTGATCATATAATAATCTCGAAAATGCTTTATTTACCAGTAGTTCTTTCCAGCTGACACAAGGTCACCCATTCCGTTTAGAAGAAAAGAGGTTCCGCCTAAATATTCGGAAGGGTTTTTTACAGTGAGAGCTGTGAAGATGTGGAATTCTCTCCCTGAATCAGTGGTACAGGCTGATACATTAGATAGCTTTGAGAAGGGGTTGGATGGCTTTTTAGCAAGTGAGGGAATACAGGGTTATGTAAGATACCTCATAGGACAAGAGACTAGTCCGATTGCCATTTTAGAGTCAGGAAGGAATTTTTTCCCCCTCTGATGCAAATTGGAGAGGCTTCAGATGGGGTTTTTTGTCTTCCTCTGGATCAACTGGCAGTTAGGCAGGTTTAAAAAAAAATAAAAAGGTTAAAGGTTGAACTTGATGGTGTCTTTTCTCAACCTAAATTACTATGTTACTATGTGTTGGGATTGTTGAAATAAAAGCGCCATTTTTGTTAATTGCTTTCATCTTTAATGGTGATTTTACTAAAGGACATACATTTTCCTGGTTTTATAATCATCTGAATCTAATGTACTGTCAAGTCTTTGCACCCATGGTCCACTACCTTAAATTCTATATTCCAAACAGAATTTCTGCTCCCCTTGAAGGAGTGGGGTTGAGATCACCTCTTGCATTAAAAAAAAGATCTGTATTATACTAAAGAGGGACCCGTTTTTACATAATTGTTATTGTCAGTCCTTTGTAGCCCACATAGACCTCTCATAACAATATTCTCATTCACTCTCCCTCCCAGGGTGCATTTCTTCTCTCTCCTCCCTAGTTGCAGACAGATGAAAAAGAATAAACACTGAAAGACCCACAGAAAAGTTAACTGATCTATACGTTTATTAAAGATAGCTTGCAGGCAAAAATGCTAATCCTCCCACAGCAGTAACAGCTTCAAGTAAATGATCCATACCTAAAAGCTTGAAGATCACACACAGTCATTCTTACTACTGCCCTGACCGCAAAAATCTCAAGCCCCACTACGGTTGAAAAAAGCTCCATTCATCCGCTCACTGTCTCCACACCTCTCCTTTCCTTCTCAGGAATGTGGATTAACCATTTCACTGTACGGAAAACTTTCAGTTACTGTTCAGAAGCAATCCAATATGCAGTGATACTATCTGAAGACTTGCATCCGGGAAAACCGCTGTTAAGTATATACAGTCATATGAAAAAGTTTGGGAACCCCTCTCAAACTGCATAATAATTTACTCCACTTTCAACAAAAAAGATAATAGTGGTATATCTTTAATTTCCCATGAAAATCCGAGTACTGGGGTGTTTTCAGAACAAATATTTTTAGTGAAGCAGTATTCAGTTGTATGAAATTAAATCAAATGTGAAAAACTGGCTGAGTAAAAATTTGGGTACCCTTGTAATTTTGCTAATTTGAATGCCTGTAACTGTTCAATACTGATTACTGGCAAAACCAAATTTGTTGGATTAGCTAGTTAAGCCTTGAACTTTATAGACGGTGTGTCCAATCATGAGAAAAGGTATTTAAATTGGCCAATTGTGCTTCTGTTTGACTATCCTCTGGAGAGTGTCAGCATGGGATCCTCAAAGCAACTCTCAAAAAATCAGAAAACAAAGATTATTCAGTATCATGGTTTGGGGAAGGCTACAAAAAGCTATCTCAGAGGTTTATTAAACTGTCAGTTTCAACGGTAATCAGGAAATGGAAGGCCACAAGCACAGTTGCTGTAACACCTTGGTCTGGCATGCCCACAATACAGGAGGATTGTGAGAATGGTTACAGACAAACCAAAGATTATCTCCAAAGACCTGCAAGAACATCTTGCTGCAGATGGTGTATCTGTACATCATTCTACAATTTAGCGCAATTTGCACATAGAACATCTGTATGGCAGGGTGATAAGAAAGAAGCCCTTTCTGCACTCACGCCACAGAGTTGCTTGTTGTATGCAAAAGCTCATTTAGACAAGCCACATTCATTTTGGAACAGAGTGCTTTGGACTGATGAGACAAAAATGTAGTTATTTGGTCATAACAAAAAGGGCTTTGCATGGCGGAAGAAAAACACCAAATTCCAAGAAAAACACCTGCAAACTACTGTCAAATTTGGTGGAGGTTCAATCGTGCTGTGGGCTGTCTGGCTAGTTCAGGGACTGGGGCCCTTTTTAAAGTCTAGGGTCAGATGAATTCAACCCAATATCAACAAATTCTTCAGAATAATGTTCAAACATGAGTCACAAATTTGAAGTTAAGCAGGGGTTGGATATTCCAACAAGACAATGACCCTAAACACACTTCGAAATTTGCAAAGGCATTTATGCAGAGGTATAAGTACAATATTCTGGAATGGCAGAAAAATCTATGGGATTATTTGAAGCAGGCTGTCCATGTTTGGCAACCATCAAATTTAACTGAGCTGGAGAGATTTTGTTTGGACGATTGGTCAAAAATACCGCCATCCAGAATCCAGACACTCATCAATGGCTAGAGGAGGCTGTATTGATCTAATATCTCGGGTTGGGATGCCCAAATTTATGCACCCGTCTAATTTTGTTATGATGAATATTACATATTTTCTGTTAATTCAATAAACTTTATGTCACTGCTGAAATGCTTCTGTTTCCATAAGGCATGTTATGTATTAAAAGGAAGTTGCTACATTGAAAGCTCAGCCAATGATAAACAAAACTCCAAAGAATTAAGAGTGGTTTATCATCTTTAAATATGTCACTGCAGAATTAAAGCAATAAAAGCATATATCAGTGCACAATAACAACCACATGCACGTTCTGCCTATTTTTATTCTGGATTAGTGATTTTGTATGATGTATTCAAAACTGCTCTGATTATCAAATGCACAAACCATTTTTCACACATAGAAAAGATTTCTGATCTCAGGGACATGAAATCCAGGGATATATGTACAAGGACTAAAACAAAACCCAAGCAGGGGACCCTAAATAGGCCCCGTAGGAACAAATAATTTGACCTTTTATTAAAGAATAAAAAAAAGATCTGTTGTAGCATCCCACATGCAGGCAATGAAGGGTATAGCCGGACATATGGGTAGCACTAAGTGCTCTGAGGTAAAAGGTGGGGGGCCAGTAACCACATTTTGCATAGGGGCATATGTAATTTGCTATGTCTCTCAGCCAAAACACTATTGACATCAGAAGTGCATTATAAAATAAAAAGAGAGGAAAAAGTGTGTGGGAGAGATAGAAAAGGAATGTAGATTAAAAATAATTTGTGTAAACACTACAGTACAAGGGAAATTTAAGCAGGAAAACAATGGAGAAAGAACAGAAAAAATATTGCACATACAACTGATGAATACAGTGAAAGAAAAAAGAAACAAGAGTAACAGAGGCAAGACAACAATATTGAGGTGATAGGGAAAAAAATGTTGGGAAACTAACAGACTAAAATAGGAGATAAAGATTGTAACAGAAAGAAGGAAACCATGAGGACAGATTCACAACAGCTGCATTTTTTTAAAGCAGTACTTTAGATTAAGTGGCAGTTGCATATTAATTACAGAGTTAATTAATTAGGTACTATCATGTAATCATGTTCTAATTCATTGGTTTACTCTCAAGTGTATAAAGCAGTACTAACATATGAAAGCAAAGTAACGAGTAATATTTCTTCCAATTAACACTTGGGAGTTTCTAAGCAAGTTCTACAGCAGGGGGTTCGGTTAGACCCAGTATATTAAAGAAAGATTTATTTCTATAAAATAAAGAGTTAAAGGGCATTGCCTTTCTCATCAGATGGGCCTAGACTATATGGCCCCTATAGCAAATGTAAACAGACTACAACCACTGCAATAACATGGTCAAGTCAAAACTTGTCTGCTTTTTTAAACGTCATTCTATGATTGCTCTTTCTTTATAAACAAATTGCCTGACTTATGTCTACAAAACAATTGTTTCACCACTGAAAAGCAAAAATATCCCATTTACTCAAAAGCTGATGTTATGAGCTCTTTTGGTAACTGCACCATAGTTTAAAAATAGCTGACAACTAAATATTATGTTTATGCCACCATGTTCCTTATTTAACCACAGGAAACTACAAGAGCAAGCAGAGTGGACACAGAATTTCACAGGTTGAAGAAAAAGAACAGTAGAGAAACTAGTGGCATATAGAGGATATGTCAGTAAACAAATAGAAGACAATTACAAGGGTCCACTAGGGCAGAAAAAAGAACCATACAATAAAGGTGAACTATCACTGTACCAACAGATGCACTGGGGAGCAGCTACTTACAGGGTTCTAGATATGGAAAACTGAAGTTTACAATTTTTTTAATTTTATTTTTTTAAAGCAAGGAACTTAAATATATATCCCTGCAGTGGAATCCTTCCCAGCTGTGTCCTGTTGTTGGGAGCACAAGCACTTGGTCTATTAAAGTTAAAAATCAACTGACAGAAAGGAATCTAAAATGGATCCTGGATTGGCAGAGAACAGAAGTGGAATAGCACATGCAGGGATATCCGTGAGTGTAATAGCACTAGGTACACTATAAGCTTTGCAAACTGGGGTGCCAGTATTTACATATGTAAGCAAATATACCATAGTGCATTTACAAGCTCTTAAACAGATAGTCCACCAACATATAAACATATTTATTGCTTGGGTCCGACTGCAGCCAGAGCACTGTGAACAGTCTGTATTTTATATACTTTTTAAGCAATTCAGAACATGTTGATGATTAATTTAAATTAATCTGACCATACACATACCTATACCATACAAAATTTCAAATAATTATTTGTAAGTATATGTTGCCCCACCAATTGATTCGGGGGATCTGCAAGATAGTAAATACATCTGCTGATACACTATGTTAGACAGTTTATGGTGTATTGGCAGATAAGGATTGAAGAGGAATTCACTTCCTGCTGTTCTGATAGTGTGTGAACTTTGTGTACACTATAAGGGTGAAGAGAAAACTGGCAATTCATTGCAAGGACATGTGAAACAAATCACATGACTGACCATACCGTGCGATTCACTGCGGCGACTTATGTATTGACCTATGATTGATAAGTTGCCGCAATCCCGGTTTTTAAAAGTTGAGGCGTTTCTTCACCCCAAGTGGTATACCCATGTAAAACCACCTAGATACAGAAACCATTGAATTCTGCTCAGGAATCTCTGATCACTGGGCTGCTTCACATCAAACCTCTGTTGATTCAGGGGCCCTACAAAGCCATAGTTATTACTAATGGGAAATGCCAAGAGGAAGCTATTAAAAGCCATGTGTGTTTATGTCTGGGTTTATGATAACAAACTTTGCCAAACCTATGCATATGGCACTAAGCAATGAGGCTGTAACCCACTGTTCCTAATACCATCCCCATTCAACAAAATTGGGATGAGCACAAACTGTTATTGCACTTTATATTTTGAGGAATCCCCCTATTATGGCAAAAAAACAATGGTTAGTCATCATAAACTGAATTAGTAGGAATATGGATTCCAAAGAGCTGACTGCGCTGTTCATTTTAGCAGACATCTCTTGCAGTGGATGTAAGTCTGAAGAAAACATGCTAAATCTCAATTTAAAAGGATTGTGCTAACCTACGTGCATCTGCAGAACTAGGGAAAGCAAAGACAGATAACCTGAGCAAACACAGACAATACACAAAAGATTTGATACACAAAAATATAGGTATGGAATCACATATCCAGAATGCTTGGGACATGGTTTTTTTCCCCATAATTTTGATCTCCATACTTAAGTCTACTAAAAACATTTAAACATTAAATAAACCACCAACCTGGATATATGCAGTTAGTATCAAGTACAAGACACTGTTTTATTATTAAAAGATTAAGTCAAAGATTTCTGGATAATGGGTTTCCAGAAAAGGTATCCTATACCTGAACTTTTGCTATATTGATAAATTGATGAAGTAGTCTAAAAACACCTCTAAAGAAAGCTGAATCAAAACATTCTGCCCATTTAGTGGTGCATACAATGAGACATCTTGAAAAGAATGGGGAATCCCAAAGAATGCTATAGTAAAAATAAAGAAAAAATTGTGGTGGAAAGCAGATGTAAATGCACTTATATTTATTATTGCAGAGCATACAGTATATACCTTAATTTTATTTAAATAAGGGGGGAATCCTTTATCTCAATAAGGTCTTCTACCTCCATCTTACACAGACCTTTTTTGCATTACAGTAAGATGAAGCAGATCCTGTTTCATCTAAATGAACATCACCTGTTTCTTAAGCCATTTAAAATTCTGATCGGTATTGATAGTATTCACATGGAGCTCCACATGGAATCCAGTATTTCGGCATGGAAACGTGAAGGTATGCATTTTTGCATCAAAGACTACTCTGTGGGGTAAATGTAATAAAATTCGCAAAGAGAACAAATTTTCAAAGAAAACATTTGTATGTCCCAATGTAATATTTTTCATTAGGCTTTTATTGCATTGCGAACACCTGCTTGAAGATGGTGTAAAATTTTGGAGCAAACTTAACTTTTTCATTAAGAAGTTTTATTACATACGCTGCACATAAAATTCACAATCGCTATTCTACTGTTGCGTGAGGGGCAAAGTGTTCACAAAGGCAAAACTGTTCATTTTACAAACACGACGACGTTCGAAGACTTTTGTATTTAGTAAAACAATGTGGACTCCATCTTGCCATCAATCATTGTTCTTTACAAAAGTCTATAAGAGTCATCACAGTTTTAAAATATGAAACAGATAAGACAGATGTTAAAAAAGGCAGACATTGAAGGGTTCCTTTGGTAGCAAGCTGTAAGCAATAAGATTGTGTGGGTATATTCCTTGTTAACTGCAGCCAAGCCAGTTGAATGATGTAGCACAGCTGTAATGATAGTTTTCACTTCAGGATAAACATGCCTGAGTTCATTCTCATCAGTAATGTCAGAAGAGCACTACTGCTCCAGATGTGAGGTCTCTGTTGTCAGTAGTATGTGTCTCCTAATTATGTATTCTCTCTGGTAGCACCCTGCATTCACACACCGACAATGTGAAACCAGGGAGCAGAATTAATTACAATCTGACATATTCCATCTTCTGCTTGTGCCTCCCAAGATAATGTTTTTTTTCCATGTGTGTTTCTATAATTAGACGTTGGCTTGATCAGTTTCCTTTCCATTCCAGCAAAGGCACCTTGATTACAACTCCACAAATGTCACAATGATATATTCTTTGATTGCGACATATAAAAAGTGTAAGCCACTTGTCACAGGTCACTTATTTATGTGACATGAGACAATCTTACATTTTACAGAGAAATTAAACATTACAGAGGTTAAACCACTGCTTACATGAAAAGGGTTGAGACATTAAATAAACTGTGCATAAATCTCACTATAATAGATATAACAGTGTTTATGAAGCCCTTATTGCTTGGTATACTCAAACTTGTAAATTATATATGAATTGGACAACAAGGGGTCCCCCCTGCAGCCACAGGATCTGCTTCCTCTATAGTTACGCCCCTGATTGAATGAATAGGTACATAACAGTACAGAAAATACTTTAGGAGCTATAAAACTCTCTCCAGTGATATTTTTGGCATCTGCATCAGTTCTAATACCTAAGCACTGTCATAGTATAGATCAGGGCTGTCCAACCGCCCTTGTGTCTCCCCCACATGAAAGTCTGCCTGCCGTATCTGTTTACCAGATTTAAAAGGTATCATTACAGAGATGAACTGGTCCCTGCATTGTTTAAACCTCAAATTCATACTGTAATCCCCTGTATTGTTCACACTTGTGACACCTCTATTGTTCAAATCCTGTACTGTTCACACCTGAGACCCAGACTGAAACTGCCCACATTGTTCACCTGTTCACACTCATACAAAATGCTGGAGGGGCACCAGCATTGTGTCACTGTATGTAGCACAGTATGATCTGTTCATCTTAGACTGGTCCTGATAGGTTTCCCTGCCTTCCCTATGCTCCCTGTGTATGCCATACTCTGCTTGCACAGTGCTGCTTGGGTGTGCCATACTCTGCTTTCCCAGTGTTTCTTGTGTGCCAAACTCTTGCTTGCCCAGTGCTGATTGAGTGTGCCATTCTCTGCTTGCCCAGTGCTGCTTGGGTGTGCCATTCTCTGCTTGCCCAGTGCTGCTTGGATGTGCCATTCTCTGCTTGCCCAGGATTATCCCTACAGTGAGCACCAACCATTTGGTTTTTTGGTGTGCTACCACCATTAATGTGGACATGATCTTAAAAGTTCTTGTGGTAATGTGGGGTGGTTTACAGTAGTGTGGTTTAAAAGGGGGAGTGGTCAACACTGGCTTCCTTTATCGGCCCTCCACCACGTAGGCCAGAAAAAGTTTGGCCCTCTGTACCACAGAAGTTGGACAGCACTGGTCTAGATTATCAGTTTGCTGTATATGTACTACTGGTAGTGTTTGCAGTGGATTGCCAAGGTTATGGTTTAATTAAATGGGTTGTCCACCTTTTTTCAAAGTCCTGCCAAATTGTAAAAACTTTGCAAAAGTTGATCTGGGGCTGAAGTACAACTTGGGGGGATCACACGCCCTCTCTTCTACATAGAGCCAAAAGTTCGGCACCAGAGTTCCAAAGCTTCAACACATATACAATTTTGCATACCATTAATACTATGGACAGTCAGTTTAACTCTATGCAAATGAATGTGTAGTTGGTGCATGCCCAGTAGTAATTATCAACAAACTCTGCAATTTGGCTCCCAATTTGGCTTTTTCTGTTTGATGGATATGGTTTGGAACTGTGTAACATGGTGTCCTGAGGAAATATCCCTGTGGTGGCTGAATTGCCTGCCATAGACACTAGTTATCTATTCTAAAAAATGGAGATGGCCTGTTGGCCATGATAGACATTTTACTATATCTTTATAGGGGGAAATCACTAGCTGCCAATCACTAGTTACGCCAGTGCTGGTACTATGTTTCCCAACGCATGACAGCTTGAGGCTTATTTACAGGATGTTGTCCTGTAGGCGAAATAAAAGGTTATCCCTCGAAAAAAATCCAAGATATTAAGTTAAAGGAGAAGGAAAGGCTAAAATTAAGTAAGCTTTATCAGAAAGGTCTATATAAATACACCAGTAAACACTCAAAGTAATGCTGCTCTGAGTCCTCTGTCAAAAGAAACACAGCATTTCTTTCCTTTTATTGTATACACATGGACTTCTGTATAAGACTTCCTGTTTTCAGCATTAACCTCCAGGGCAGGGCTTGAGCATGCTCAGTTTGCTCCTCTCCCCCGCTCTCCTCCCATCCCTGCTGTAATCTGAGATCATAGCTGTAAGTGAGCAGGGAGAGACTCAGGCAGGAAGTGATGTCACACCAAGCTTATATGGCAGCTTCTATCCTAAACAAACAGAGACATTGTCTAGAGCTGTTTACTCAGGTATGGTAAAGCATTCTGCAGAATAAATATAACGTTCTAGCTTGCACTATTGTGGCTAATCCGTTGGCAATAAACTGTATCGGAGCTCTCCTTCTCCTTTAACTTGGTACTTTTAAAAGGGTTGTCCACCTTTTTGCTAAGTCCTACCAAAGTGTCAGAGGGATAACCTATTTTTTCGCCTACAGGACAACATCCTGTAAATAAGCCTCAAGCTGTCATGCGTTGGGAAACATAGTACCAGCACTGGCGTAACTAGTGATTGGCAGCTAGTGATTTCCCCCTATAAAGATATAGTAAAATGTCTATCATGGCCAACAGGCCCTCTCCATTTTTTAGAATAGATAACTAGTGTCTATGGCAGGCAATTCAGCCACCTTGGGGATATTTTCTCAGGACACCATGTTACACAGTTCCAAACCATATCCATCTAACAGAAAAAGCACCTTCTACAGACCGAGTGCTCCTCATGAAATGAATACAAATAAAGGGTAATCTGCAATCTTCTTGTGAGAGCAGTGCTCTAAAACTGAGGATGTCTTCCAAAGGCTAAAACAACAATTTGTCAGGTTTAAGTTGGTCAGTAGTCAAATAGTCTAATTTTAACAATTCCCTAGTTAAAATTGACAGTTTTGGCCATAAAAAAATACTTGAAAATTCGAATTTTCACTTTGAGCCTTGATAAATCTGCCCAAGTGTTCTGTATATTTAGATTATTTGCTGTATATAAGAGTTGTCTTGTTTTTAGTCAGAGAGGAAATAGAGACAGTTGCTATTTTTGTAACACATATTAGGCCAGATTTAATTCAGTGAGAAAATATTTACATGGTTTATCACGTGAACTTTTCTCCTAATTCAGTTCCAGTTATTTTCCCATAGACTTCAATAGAGTTTTCATGCCATAAACAGAGAGAGGTTTTTCTGAATTAAATTGCATCTCAAATTAAATCTCGTCTATGTGTTTCCATGTGATAAATCTGTTAATCATTGAATTGAATCTGGCCCATTACCTGAAAAAATGCTATGCAGCATAGATGATATAAAGCCCAGAAATGAAAAATGGAACACTGGCACTTTTTGGTCAGCACCATAATATTCTATATTGGGTAGCATACCAATGGTTAAACAGAATAAGGATTACAGAAATAAAAAAAACTATTTAAAACACATTTAATAAAAATTTTCAGTATTAAAAGACTACCAGCCACCATTAGGGTGGTACAGAGGGTAATGTAGTCAGATGCCAAAAGGGGGACCTTGAGATTGAAAGATCCAATTTTACTTTTTGGGCTAATATTTAGGGTCCTTGGTAGCATCTTAGCATGGGGCTTCATTACTGAAGTAGGCCCAGTTTTTGTCTTTGCATCCATTAAATCTATGCATATTACACAGATTTTTAGCAGGTCCATCACCCAAGGAGCCCGCCCGGCAGCGAAACAAGACCGCTCCAGGCCACCCCCCTCTAAAAAAAAGTTTGGAGGAACCCAGTGTGCATGACCTCACATGCTCTGCTGGTCATACCCTCCCTCCCCTGCCACATGCTCGCGAAGCTGCACAAGCGTGTCAAGAGAGAGACCCTATGGTCGGCTTCCTCTAAACTTATGCCACTGGAGCCCAAGCTACTGATGGGTAATATTTAGGGTCCTGGTAACATCTTAGAATGGGGCTTCATTACTGAAGGAGGCACAGTTTCTGTCTTTGCATCCATTAAATGCATTCATATTACACATTGTGCATTCACGAGTTTCTAGTTGTAATTTTTGGAAATGATAAAACATATATAAAGTAGGATGTTGATTCTAACAAGCAATAAGACAAAGTTCTTCCAGTATATATATTATTTTGGCTTCTTCCAAATGAGGTCTATCAGCAGGACTTCCAGTGCATTGCTGAGCACTACCAAGATTCAAATCATAGAACTAATGCAAGCTGGCCACCAGTATAGGATTTCCCTATTTTTCACCTCAAAAGTTACAAGTATCTAAAGAAAACATGAGAAATGATTGACCCAAAAAGGGTATCAGAAAAGTGATATGACAAGAATACCAATTACAAAAGAAAAATACATAAAATAAATAGGATTCTGTCTGTTCTTTTGTAGCAGCTGACACACTCATCTACATATTTTCTTGCTAACAAGATTTTCCGATCTTAAACCTGGCTTGAATGAATAGCGATTGTTCCCTTCTGGTTAGGAAGGTGCTGCATTCGCTTATACCCCATTCACTGGCCTAGAATCAGCCAGGCCTCAGATGGCTGTTTCCATGGCAACTTAGTTCATTCAAAACAGGCACATAATGAAGACAATGTGTTTTCCATTTAGATGAGTTTTAGAGAGAAGTGTGGGGGGGGGGACAAAAAAGAAAAAGAAGGGAAAAAAGAGCAAGAAGGAAAAGACCAGAGGAAAAAGTCCTAGATATAAGATACCTGCACATAAACCTGAAGAATTGTTCCTTTTCGTGAATCTGGATTGAACTCTTCATGATAAGTTAGTTCTGGACGGCAATTAAACTAATCTCAGCTTTATTCTTACACAAGTAGTTTATAAATGACTAAGAACTGCTGTAATGGCTTAT
The DNA here is from genome assembly GCF_017654675.1 of Xenopus laevis. Classification (NCBI taxonomy): domain Eukaryota; kingdom Metazoa; phylum Chordata; class Amphibia; order Anura; family Pipidae; genus Xenopus; species Xenopus laevis. The sequence goes on from NC_054383.1 coordinate 54,129,187, forward strand.
GTTAGCGTTTGTTGGAGCAAGTCAGGATTTTAACAGAAATTTCTGGATATAAGAGATGAGAAACAATCTATGTCTGTGTACCACTAAATAAGTGTCAGGAGCAAACTCCAAAAACCACATTGTGACCAATGTTTGCTTATTTTTAAAGGCTTCTAGTTAATCCATTTCTAAGTTTCAATATAAATTTAAGTCATGCCCAATTTTTATCTGAGCTATGGTTGCCTAACAATTAACATGCCAAAGTGAATCAAAACCAAAGCATAATTCTACACAACTTTCTTATATACACTTATAAAAAAAAATTGCATTGCTTTTAAAGTTATTTTGTAAAAACAATTGCTTTTGAAAGCAGCTTTTGCTTAACTCCTAGTTGTTACTTTTTAAACAATGTTGCAAAACTCAGTTCCCCCTGCAAAGACAGGTCTGTTAATTGGCTGGTTTGTTCAACAGTCTCAGTCACCAGGGCAGAGAATAGAAAGTGAAAGACAAACACTGCTTTCAATAGCAATAAATATACAAATAACATAAAAACCATAGAAATTTTGTAATGAATGTACATTGCTAAGTTGCTTAGAATTAAGAAATTGGCTTTGTGTGCAAAAAAACTATTATTTTGTGCGCATGCTTTAAACTTGTGTGCACATTTTTTAAAAACGATATGCTCAGGTCATAATTAATACAAAATATTATGTTTTCACACAGAAGCGCACAGCTTAGAGGGAACATTGTGACTATGACATGTTCAAGAACAGAGCATTAGCACTTTTTGATCGGATACCTTGAAAGAGAGTAGTGGGTTAGACTAGAACACTATGAGAACTAAAGGTCACGGGCTCACTGCGACAACCTTCTGTTTAAAATGCCTTAACTTTTTCACCTAGGCCTAATCATAGTTAGCCCGACTCTTACTCATCCAAATACTTGCCCAACCCGCACACAACACTGGTTGCTTGCATATGGAGTTGCCTGTTGACCCCTCAAACTTTTCGCTGTGAGCAGAAGGGAGATGCATAGAAGAGCTGGCAATCTCACTGCTGTTGCCTTGTATAGGATACTTGTATTGTACTTGTATGCCTTGTATAGGACACACAGCATATACAAAGCATTAATTTAGAAGCAAAAGTGAGCATGCACAACTATTCATGACACTAGTCACTAAAGGTAATTGCACCTAGATATACAATTCATGAGAACTTACAGGGAGCATATAAGTGCATGCTAGAGAAACCCCAGCCTTTCAATGTGTTTATTAATGACCTGGGGGAGGGGATTGAAAGTATTGTTTCTATTTTTGCTAATGATACAAAATTGATCAGAACTATTGTTTTTTTTTATGCAGGATGCTGCTACTTGCAGATTGATTTGATTAAATTGAAAAACTGGGCAGCAAACTGGAAAATGAGGTTCAATGTTTTTAAATGCAAGGTTATGCACTTTGGCAAAATAATATACAGTAAATACAAGCTATACACTAAGTGCAAGTGCATACCTCTCAAATGTCCCGTTTTCAGCGGGACAGTCCCGCTTTTGACAGCTCAAACCACATCCCGTGTTTGTACTTAAAAGTCAAATGTGGGACAAAAGTCAAGTGCACTGAACAGCCAGAAAAAGAAACAAAGTTTCTAACTTAATTGGCTTTTGGCAGAGAGCCCAGAACAGCCACCAGGTGCAACTAAGATACTTTGTAACAATTCTGAGATAAGCAAATAAGTAATTGTAACAATTTAGATAAGGAGGTCCCCTTGGGAAAAGTTAGACTCACAGTTTAAAGGGCAATTCACATTCATTAGCAAAACTGTAACAACGGAAAAAACAACAGACTTTCATAACCTGCCAAATTTTGTAAAATGAACATGGTAATTAGAGGGTGTGGCCACAAAATTGTGCGTGGTCAAAAAAGTTTCGCCACGCTGAGTGCGGCAAATGTTTTTGTCCCTCTTTTTATTTCCAAAATGTTGGGAGGTATGCAAGTGTGTTGGGAGTTTCCTTAACCGATAAAGATCTAGGGGTTTCTGTAGATAACAAGTTGTCTAACTCCGGCCAGTGTCATTCTGCAGCTACTAAAGCAAATAAAGTTCTGTCTTGCATAAAAAGGGGCATAAACTGTAGGGATGAAAACATAATTTTGCCTCTTTATAGGTCCCTGGTAAGTCCTCACCTGGAGTATGCAGTGCAGTTTGGGCTCCAGTCCTTAAGAGGGACATAAATGAACTGAAGAGAGTGCAGAGACATGCAGCCTAACTGGTTAGATGGATGGAAGATTTAAATTATAATGGTAGGCTGTCAAGGTTGGGGTTGTTTTCTCCGGAAAAAGATGTTTGCAAGGGGACATGATTACACTTTACAAGTACATTAGAGGACATTAAAGACAAATAGCAGGGGATCTTTTTACCCATAAAGTGGATCACCGCACCAGAGGCCATCCCTTTAGACTAGAGGAAAATAACTTTCATTTGAAGCAGCATAGGTGGTTCTTCACAGTGAGAGCAGTGAGGTTGTGTAATCTGCCGTATGATGTTGTAATGGGCGATTTCTTTAAAGCTTTTAAGAGTGGCTTGGGTGTTTTCTTGGACAGGCATAATATCCAAGGCTATTGTGATACTAAAATCTATAGTTCTATCTATAGTCTATAGTAAAATCTATAGGGGTCTGTGTGAGTGTGTGTATGTATGGATGCTGGGTTCCATGTGGAGGGATTTAACTTGATGGACGTTGGTCTTTCCTCAACCTAATTTAACTATGTAACTATGTAACCATGGACAAAAATAGACTTGTGTCAACATTATTCGAACACAAATAGAAGGGAAACTGTGTGGAGGACACAAAATAGTGCACATCTACAATTATACTGTGATTCTGGGGAGAAAATATGGCTATTTGCATCTAGGGTTGCCATCTGACCGGTATTTTACCGGCCTGACCGGTAAAAATGATGGTTGATCCCAATGTTATTAATAGGGAAAAAGGATTTATATATAGGAAGGCCGGTATTTTTTTCCAGAAAAGGTGGCAACCATATTTGCATCTAAAAATGGAATCTTGCACATACTTTGTAAATGAGGCCCCTTATCACTGGTCCAACACTAAAGGGTGTTTGTTCTTACTGTGCTGCATGTTACCAGTAAAACAAATGGTGTGCTATAGATCAAAGAAAAATCATGAGCGGTAAAATCTACAATGTTGGCATGATAGTACTTTTATGCTGGTGCTGTATATTCTACGATGAGGGGCATGTAAAGGGTTAAATACACTGAAAACATGTTTAGTTGAGCACTTGTGCAGAGAGTTTATATGCCCTCTGGGTAAAAATTATCTTACAAAAAAAATACAATATATAATTTTTATTTAAAGAATATAAAACAATCATAAACAACAAGAAGCATACATTTCCCAAGCAAATGGAAAGTTAATCTGAGAACCCATTCTCAACTATTTTTACAGATGGCAGTAAACAGGAAATGTATTTTTCATTTCATCTTTCCTACCTTTAACCCTTCCCAGAAGGCTGTACTGCGCAAATGCCAGCAGCTTATTCTCTTCCTGCACATGGAGTTAATTAGAAACAAGAGAGACAGATCAGCCAAGTGGTTGTTTATGGTGCATTCTTTAGACTGTGTTTATGAGCAAGCTGTTTCATTGAATAAGAGTGAAAGATAACCCAAACATGTTTACTGTATTGCTTTGCAACTTACAGAACAATCTGCCACTATTTTCTTAGGCTAAAGTCACACTAGTAGAAGCACCAGCATTTGAGGCTAGTTTTCCACAATAAAAAAATATGAATCTATATTCACTGCTAGTCCCTATGGACAAATGGATACATAAGTATTACAGATGAACTGAAATGTCACATAAAACCATTGGCAGCCATATTTTTAGTTTAGTTTTTGCCACCCTAAAACCTAAGATACTTATACTTGGTTTAAGGAGATTTCAGGAAAAACATATTACCTACTGAGGCAACTAAAGGTCAAAGCTAAATATATGACTAGGACATGGATACTTGATACATTTGCATTCATATGGGAGGAACAATGTCTTGTTGCTTGCCTCTGCTGGTATATTATGCAGATACTAATAACATGGCAATATTATCAAATATTGTTAGAACTAGGCGAATTCTAAGTGCAGAGTCAAGTGGTCATCCATTCATAGGCATACCTAAAAACATGAAATTATCAGTGCACATAATAATTATACTTTCCTTCAAAGGTGAAAAGTACAGTTAGGCCCATAAATCTTTGGACAGAGATAACTTTTTTCTAATTTTGGTTCTGTACATTACCACAATGAATTTTAAATGAAACAACTCAGATGCAATTGAACTGCAGACTTTCAGCTTTAATTCAGTGGAACAAAAAAATTGCATAAAAATGTGAGGAACTAAGGCTTTTTTAACACAATCACTTAATTTCAGGGGCTCAAAAGTAATTAGACAATTTAAACAACTGAAAATAAAATGTTCATTTTTAATACTTGGTTGAAAACCCTTTGCTGGCATTGAACTGTCTTGAACTCATGAACATCACCAGATTCTGGGTTTCTTCCTTTTTAATGCTCTGCCAGGCCTTTACTGCAGCGGCTTTCAGTTGCTGTTTGTTTGTGGGCCTTTCTGTCCGAAGTTTAGTCTTCAACAAGTGAAATGCATGCTCAATTGGGTTCAGATCAGGTGACTGACTTGGCCATTCAAGAATAGTCCACTTCTTTGCTTTAATAAACACCTGGGTTGCTTTGGCTGTATGTTTTGGGTTATTATAAAACGCCTACCAATCAATTTGACTGCATTTAGCTGGATTTGAGCAGACCATATGTCTCTGAACACCTCAGAATTCATTCGGATGCTTCAGTCCTGTGTCACATCATCGATAAACACTAGTGTCCCAGTGCCACTGGCAGCCATGCACGCCCAAGCCATCACACCGCCTCTGCCATATTTTACAGATGATGTGGTATGCTTTGGATCATGAGCTGTTCCATCCCTTCGCCATACTTTATTCTTGCCATCATTCTGGTAGGGGTTGATCTTGGTTTCATCTGTCCAAAGAATGTTTTTCAGAAATGTGCTGGCTTTTATAGATGTTTTTTTTTAGCAAAGTCCAATCTAGCCTTTCTATTCTTGATGCTTATGAATGGCTTGCACCTTGCAGTGCACCCTCTGCATTTACTTTCATGCAGTCTTCTCTTTATGGTAGACTTGGATATCGATACACCTATCTCCTGGAGAGTGTTGTTCATTTGTTTGGCTGTTGTGAAGGGGTTTCTCTTCAACATGGAAATTATTCTGTTGCGGAGTTCACCAGTGCTTTCTTTCTCAGGATGTACCAAACTGTAGATTTTGCCACTGATAATATTGTATCAATTTCTCAGTTTTTTTAATTTTTTTCCAGCTTAAGGACCGCTTGTTTCACCTGCACGGAGAGCTCCTTTGACCGCATGTTGTCTGTTCAAAATCTTCCACCTACAAGTACCCGCCCTCAAATCAGCTCCAGGGCTTTTATCTGCTTAATTGATAATGCATACCTCCCAACATTTTGGAAATAAAAAGAGGGATACAAAAGTTGCAATCTTTTTGTTCAACCCACTGAATTAAAGCTGAAAGTCTGTAGTGCAACTGCATCCAAGTTGTTTCATTTAAAATTCATTGTGGTAATGTACAGAAACAAAATTAGAAAAAGTTGTCTCCGGCCAAAGATTTATGGGCTTAACTGTATATACAGTCATATGAAAAAGTTTGGGAACTCCTCTCTGCCTGCATAATGATTCACTCCACTTTCAACAAAAAAGATAACAGTGGTATGTCTTTCATTTCCCAGGAACAGTACAGGGGTGTTTTCCAAAGATCTGAAAACAAAGATTGTTCAGTATCATGGTTTCGGGGAAGGCTACAAAAAGCTATCTCAGAAGTTTAAACTGTCAGTTTCAACTGTAAGGAATGTTATCAGGAAATTGAAGGCCACAGGCACAGTTGCTCTAAAACCCAGGTCTGGCAGGCCAAGAAAAATACAGGAGCGGCATATGCGGATGATTGTGAGAATGGTTACATTCAACCCAAAGATCACCTCCAAAGACCTGCACAAAGATATTGCTGCAGATGGTGTATCTGTACATCATTCTACAATTCAGCACAATTTTCACAAAGAACATATGCATAGCAGGGTGATGAGAAAGAAGCCCTTTCTGCACTAACACTCGCTTGTTGTATGCAAAAGCTCATTTAGACAAGCCACAGTCATTTTGGAACAAACTGCTTTGGACTGATGAGACAAAAATTTAGTTATTTGGTCATAACAGAAAGCACTTTGCATGGCAGAAGTAAAACAAGGCATTCCAAGAAAAACCTGCTACCTTATGTCAAATTTAGTGGAGGTTCCATCATGCTGTGGGGCTGTGTGGCTAGTTCAGGGACTGGGGCCCTGGTTAAAGTCGAGGGTCTGATGAATTCAACCCAATATCAACATATTCTTCAGGATAATGCTCAAGCATCAGTCACAAAGTTGAAGGTACGCAGGGGTTGGATATTCCAACAAGACAATGACCCTAAACACATGTCGAAATCTGCAAAGGCATTTATGCAGAGGGAGAAGTACAATATTCTGGAATGGCCATCACAGTCCCCCAACATGAATATTATTGAAAATCTATGGGATGATTTGAAGCAGACTATTCATGCACGGCAGCCATCAAATTTAACTTCACTGGAGAGATTTTGTATGGACAAATGGTCAAAAATACGGCCATCCAGACACTCATCAAAGGCCATAGGAGATGTCTAGAGGCTGTTACATTTTCAAAAGGAGGCTCAACTAAGTATTGATGTAATATCTCTGTTGGGGTGCCCACATTTATGCACCTGTCAAATTTTGTTATGATGCATATTGCATATTTTCTGTTAATCCAACAAACTTTATGTAACTGCTGAAATACTACCTTTTCCATAAGGCATTTTATATATTAAAAGGAAGTTGCTACTTTGAAAGCTCAGTCAATAGAGGCCTGTTCTCAGCGATTAACCCTGATCTTCCACCGGAAGCATGGAGGATGGACAGAGCTCATAGAGCCCTGGGCAACCCCCCAGCAAATTCCAACCTACCGAAAGATATAGTGGTGAGATTGCATTATTTTGAAAGCAAGGAGTCCATCACGTTATAACTGCCCAACCAATCCCACTATACCCATCAGGGAGCTAAGATCCAAGTTTTTAACGACTTATCCTTGCTTACACCCTCTAAAAGGAGAACAATGCGACCAGTCACACAGAAACTGAGGGAAAATCGGACTGGGACTGGATTCCCCGCAACAACAACAGAGCCGACTATCTCCAACGTGGAGCACGGTGTCACCAGGACCCAGGCAGCAACAAGGATCTTCACACACCTCTCCGGTGCCTCTTACTCCACAGAAGGAGCCCACCTGAATTTCATCGGATCCACAACAGAGCTGAGTCCCCAACCAGTTGAGAGATCCACAGGTTTGATTTACCAGAGGTACATTGCCCCATATCCTCTTTTGGGCCTCAAGTTTTTTTTTCTTTTCTTTTTTTCACCACCGTTGTATTTTACAGTCCTTTCTGCCTTTATTAATGAAAACAGTTATGTTGCCAACACTGGTTTTTGGGAGGAAAAGGAGCACGAGCTGTCAGACCTTTTTCCTGATCTTCCTTCTTCTATACCCACTATGGGTCAGGCCTGCATATTACCTATTCTGGGCCTATTTCTCTGCCGGCCAGATTGGCTAGAGAGACCGATTGGACCGACGATAAGTTGGAAATTTGATGGTTGTTCAATTTTTCTTTTTTTTCCCCCTTCTTATGGGGTATGCAAGGTGGTTCTGGCTTTACATGTGGCTCCCCCTTTTTTTGGGTATGTGTTAATGGTGGGGGTTATGTGTTATTGCAGAATTTGGTTACCCGGGCGGGTTCGCACCCAGATACACTGCAACTTAGGCACCCAAAATGGCTAAAATAATATCATTAAATGTCAATGGGTTGAATTCCCCATTGAAACGTAATCTCCTGTATAGGGACCTTAAATCCTCAGGTCCCAGTATTGTCTTCCTTCAGGAAACACACCACTGCAAAACAGATCCCTGGAGAATTCAATCCAAAGATTTTCCATTAATCCTGAGGGCCTCGGGGCCACAGAAAAAAGCGGATGTAGCGGTTCTTATCCACACACAGGTGCAGTTTACCGTGCAGCATATGGTTGCGGACCCGCAGGGCCATTACATTGTTATACATGGGCTACTTGTTGAGACGCCTGTGACCCTTATAAATGTGTACCTCCCCAATCAAAGACCGCTCCATAAGTTGAAAACTATTTTAGCTAAAATTAACACTGATGTTACTAGAAATCTAATAGTGGGAGGTGATTTCAATACGGTACATACCCCTTCAATAGACCGATTGGGGCCTACACATTTAATCTCCTCTCGATCCATTGAACAAACCTGCCAACAATTCCGGGCATTGCTGAGGTCATATTATTTACAAGATGTGTGGAGAATACAGCACCCTAGAGATAGGGTTTACATTCTACTCGCACCCCTACAAGGTGCATACTCGTATTGATTACTTTTTCCTTTCATCGTCTCTATGTTCTATTTTGCAGAGGTCCACAATACACCAGATAACTTGGACAGATCATGCACCCATAGAGGTAATATTGTCAAGGGGCTCCCCCACAGCCTATAGGGGGCCTTGGAGGCTTAATGAAAATATTTTAAAATGCTCCTCCTCCGGGATAAGATACAATTTAGTATAGAAGAATACTTTCATATAAATGAATCATCAGTGGACTCATTAAATACTTTGTGGGAGGCACACAAGGTGGTGGTTAGGGGGGGAATGTATAGCACAAGCCTCAGCGCTTAAAAAAAAACAGATTACTCAAAAGCCAGCAGCTACAATCTGAGCTCAAACAACTTTGGAAAAGACACCTACAGGCCCCTACGGTTCACACACTGGCTAAGGTAGTAACATTACGAAATGCCCTGAAAGATCTTAAAGTGGTAGAAGCTGATAACTTGATGAACAGGTACAGGCAGCTTTATTATGAAAAGGCCAATAGACCCCATACATTATTAGCAAGAAAATTAAGAGCTCAACAGGCCCTGCAAACCCCCCAGATTATTCATACAGCTCATGGTAATGTCTGCACTCCGGAGGCAATTGCGGAGGCCTTTCGTGCATATTACACAGATCTATACAACTTATTCCCTACTAGTAGCACAGATGGGTGGGCCAAGCAAGCCCAAACTTTTTTAGATCACTTAAATCTGCCCAAATTAACTGTACAGGGAAGGGAAGATCTTAACGCTCCCATATCAGAGGAGGAACTAAAAATAACTTTAAAACATTTGCCCTCAAACAAATCACCTGGCCCAGATGGGTTACCGTATGGGTATTATAAGACCTTTAAAGGACAATTAAACAAACATATTTTGAAATGATTTAATAATTGGATGGAAGGGGAGCATATCCCTAAGACTATATTGAGTTCATTCATAACTCTGCTTCCCAAAGAAGGTAAAGACCACACAAAATGTGCTAACTACCGCCCAATCTCACTATTAAACTCTGATCTGAAGATATTTTCAAAGATTCTAGCAAATAGATTAAAGGTATTGTTACCTAGTTTAATCAATACAGACCAGGTAGGGTTCACACTGGGCAGAAGGGCGGGTGACAACATCAGAAGGGCTGCCAACCTCGTAGATATAGCAAACAGGAGAAAACTCCCACTGTTAGTTCTTAGTTTAGATGCCGAAAAGGCCTTTGACTGTCTTAGATGGGATTATTTGTTTTTGATATTAAGGACTATGGGCTTTCAGGGACAATTTCTAACTGCTCTTCACTCCCTTTACTCCTCTCCACGAACTCAGATTAAACTGCCAGGCATCCTCTCGGTGCCTTTTCAAGTGCGGAATGGGACCAAGCAGGGCTGCCCATTATCCCCGTTACTTTTTGCCATCAGTATTGAATCCCTAGCACAAGCAATTCGTCAATGTCCGGACATCAAAGGCATTGAACTCAGGGACAAAACATACAAATTGGGCCTTTACGCGGATGATATTTTACTTACGGTGACACACCCTTTGACCACTCTCCCAAACAACATATTGTCAAAATATGGCCATATCTCGGGGTATAAAGTAAATAATGATAAATCTGAAGCTTTACCTATCCTAATCCCACATCCACAGCTTAAGTTACTTCAATTAAATTTCTCGTATCGGTGGGTAACCTCATCTCTCAAATATCTGGGGGCACATTTAACGCCATACTATGATTCTCTTTATCAACAAAATTACCCCCCACTCCTAACCAAGCTGAAGCAAGAGTTGAAACTTTGGCATGGATATGTAATATCATGGATGGGCAGAATAGCCTCAGTAAAAATGAACCTCCTACCTAGGCTCCTATACCTCTTTGATACACTCCCAGTCCCTGTTCCTAAGGTGGAAATCATGAGCATGCAATCGGCAGTTTTGAATTTTATTTGGGCACATAAGCGCCATAGGGTACCTAGACATACTTTGTACTGCTCAAAACCTACAGGAGGTCTAGCGGTACCAAATATCTTAAACTACTATTTGGCCGCTCAGATCAAACAGGTTGGGGATTGGATGAATCTCATCAGGTCCGGACTGAGAATTAAAATAGGCTCTGGCATTTCAGGTACACAGAGGCCCAATCAGCCCACATAGAGGCCCAAACAGCCCCCACCAGCCCACTAAATACTGACTTTCTATGGGACCTTATAGCAGCCCCTCTGGCATTTGCCAGAACCCACAGATTGCCAGTCCGGGCCTGAATCTCATCCCCTCCACAAAATGGGCCATGATAGAATTGGATTATGTCCACTCTCCCCATCTAGCAGTTTATGTATGGACTGATAGACCATTCACATCCAAGGAAAAGGAGGGAATGCTTAACTCTACTGCCCATACCATATCTTTATGGCGTAAAGCGATGGATACTCTAAAACTTAACAAATCCCCCTCGCAGTTGACCCCACTGGTAAGGAATCCAGAGTTCCCACCTGGCTTTACTAGAGATTTTATTGCATTAGCTACTAGAGGAGATCTCTTTCACTTGGGTAGACTGTTTCACCCCCTCACTGGGAAACTTGAACAATACCAAGAAATGCTTGGAGAACCTAACCTGTAAAGCCTCACTAGTTTGCAATATCTACAGTTGAGACATTTGGCCCTATCCTTATGCCCAAATGGTTTGATGCCAGAACACAACCCGGTGGTGCGTATATGTAGGGGGGGGCTACTCCCAGAGAAAATTAATTTCGCAATGGTATTCACTGTTTAATGAAAAAAATCTCACCACTGCCCCCCATGCATATATGAACAAATGGGAAGAAGCTCTGGGTCACCCTGTGGAGTTAGAAACTTGGCGTAATATCTGGGACAATGCAACTAAAACTCCACTTTGTATTACTTTGAAAGAGAACATTTATAAGATAATGATGGGCTGGTATCATACTCCCTCCCTGCCATATAAGATGTTCCCACTGACAACTTCCTCTAATTGCTGGAAGGGCTGTAATATGGAGGGGACATTAATACATGTGTTCTGGTCCTGCCCAGGCATTCAAACATACTGGACAATGGTGAGACTTTGGCTACAAAGAGTGCTGCTTCTTGACGTACAACCTCATCCTTTGATTTTTATACTAGGGAAAAGAGTCCCCGGCCTTAAAAATCCCATACAGAAATTGGTGAATGCTTTGCTTACTGGGGCAAGATGCGCAATTGCGGGGAAATGGAAATGTACCCATCCCCCATCTGAAACAGACTTTTTGGACAGAGTCCGCTTCATTAGGAGGATGGAATACCTAACGGCACTTCGTAATGATACAGTGGACAGTTTCAACAGGATTTGGTCTGCTTGGGACTCAACTCAGATTGTATAAGGGCCTATTGGAACTGATCTGGCCAGGTTTACTCATTTGGTCGTCTTTTCTTATCATTGCGACTCCCATGTCCAAACGGAACGGGATCTTGGATGGAAAGGGTCAATAAAGGGGGGTGCCACAGCCATAGCCACCAAAATTTCAGCACAAATATCACACTCATACCTTTGTAAAGGACTTGCCCAAGGAGGAGTTTTGTTTTTTATTTGTTTTACTATTTGTTGGTTTACATCTTCCTTACTTATATCCTGAAGTAGCTGCAAATTCTTAAAGGGATACTGTCGTGGAAAAAAATGTTTTTTACAAAATGTATCAGTTAATAGTGCTACTACAGCAGAATCATGCATTGAAATCCGTTTTTCAAAACAAGAAATGGATTTTTTTATATCTAATTTTAAAATTTGCTATGGGGCTAGACATTTTGACATTTCCCAGCTGCCCTCAGGTCATGTGACTTGTGCTCTGATAAACTTCAGTCACACTTTACTGCTGCACTGCAAGTTGGAGTGATGTCATTACCCCTCCCTCCTAAAAGCTGCTGTAATGTAAATAGAGCCTTGTCTGCTGAGCCTGTCAATTGAACAATAGGCAGGTATCAAGATAAGCTCCCACTGACACCACTTCCGAAGGACTGAAATAATTTAGTCCTGTGATCACTGCCCCCACTTACGTTTAAAAAAAAAATATATATATATATATATATATATATATATATATATATATATATATATATATATATATATATATATATATATACATATATATATACACACACACACACAATTCATTTTGGACACTGGAAAAAATATTTTATATAGATAGTTTATTATATTTGTTTACACAAAAATGAATGGCAGAAACACAGGAGTACACTCCCAGAACTGATGACAGGGAATAGAAAAAAGGATAAAATAAGGAGGACATACTTGAAAACCAGGAAAATTTAAGAGGAAGTCTAGGAAGGGTTAAAATAGCTCATGAGAAAGGAGGCAGTAAGTAGTTAATGAAAAAAGAAGTATTGCAGGCAGGAAAGGAGCAAGGTCTGTGTGAGGTGGATAGCAGAGGGAACTCACAGCTCCTTTACCTCATCTAGTAACCAGTAAAACTAACTAGGAAGGCAGCAAGGAGAAAAAGCTCCCCCCTCCAAAGGAATGCAAAGAACAAACTTACAGAACGGCAGGAGCTTTGATAGTGTCTGTGGGAGGAGGGGCTGCTAGTGCAGCTGTAGAGCAGGACGTAAGAAAGTGAAAGTAATTGTTTCCTGCAAACCATGTGACCGCTCTCCTCCAAACATCACACGCATGGGCAGAGAGGGGAGGGGGAGTGTACAGCTAGATTCTCATGTCGTAGTGTGACCTGGCTTTTCATTACAGAGTGGCTGCCTCCAAGCACACAGGTAATGCTGTGCCTGCTGTTAGAGCAGCACAGGATGAATGTGTAATGAGCAGAAATGGAAGCCCCCATGACAAAATACAAACTAAAATAACTTATGCATGGATTTGTGGATTAACATTTTATTTGCCAGACAGTGTTTATGGATGTATGTTTTTTTATAAAAATGCAAAAAAAAAAAAAAGTTTAAAATGACGACAGATTCCCTTTAAGTACAGATGGTTTACCCATAGCTCTGGGTTAATTGCTTGAGTATTTTTTTTCCTGGTAAAGATAAATGCCTCATGATTGTACCAATTATGTGAAGTAACACAGGATTATAGGAAGTATAATGTTGGCTTTATGGTAAATGGCAATGTGGAAATCCAATGCTTTATGTAAAAGAGAATTTGAAAATTCCAATACTTTATTGTAAATGAAAATGTGAAAAAAAGAGAAAGTAAAAAAAAAAAAGAAAGCTCAGTCAATGACAAAAAATACTCCAAAGAATTAAGAGGGGTTCCCAAACTTTTTAATATGACTGTGTCAATGATGATCTCATTTCTGAATCTTATGGTTAAAATATCTGCATTAAACCTGCCAAAGCCTACCTTGCTTTCAGATACATTCCAGGGTTGATTAAATATGTGACATATACATATCTTTCATATGCAAAATTGGCATATAAATTGCTGAAAGCAACCAAAACATTAGGTGACAATGTATACCACAAGAATTGATTTATTGCATATAGGCACGTTGTAGCAAAATAAAAGCCTGGCTGATTGACCACTGGTACAATCAATTTCATGGATCAAACTGAGATATGGCTTAGATGTCTCACCTTATCCAATGTTACTACATTCAAACAGATGACAGATTTTTTTTTTCTATTTTGTTATTAGGATTTTCTGTGATATGTCTGCACTAGCAAAAACTGGTGTTTGTTTGCTACTAGACTGGAGTATACTTTTTCTCAGTTTCTTTAAAAAAATTTTTTGATTTCTAGCTCTGATGCTCAGTAAACTAAAGTTGACTAGTGCATATTTGAAATACTGCACATAATAGTGCAATGCAGAACTTGCTGCAACTTGTACAAGCCCATTACAATTTTATTTTTCCTTGTATACCAGCTTGTATACCAGCTAATACATATTTTGAATTGTTCCATTGTACTTTGCTCAAATTTTTCCTACAACCCTCTATTAGATCCAGAGGAAGGCAAAATGATTCCATCTGAAGTGGTCTCCAATTTGCCTAGGAAAGGGAAAACATTTCCTTCTTTTAAACCACTTAAATTTCTACCCTTCCTTAAATCAACACTGTACTAATGGGGGAATGTAATAAAAGTTGCTAACGGAAAAAATATTCACAATGCGAAAAGTTATTTTTTTTGTGCAAATTTAATATAGATTTTGCGAACCCGGAAACTGTTTAGCGACCACTTCCGACAGGAGAAGAAGGTTTGCAAATTTTATAGTTTGCACCAGTGCGAAGTGAATATAATAAAACTTCTTACTGAAAAAGTTATATTTGCCCCTAAAGATTACAACACTTTCAAGCACTTCTTAAAATTGGGCAATGCGCAATTAAAATTCGCAATGCGAGCTTAGGAAAGAAGACACGTCCAAAATGGTGTCTAATTTGTATGCCCAGATTATGGCTACTGCTCAGAGCCCCTTCTCTATAGCATTAGTGTCATGGAAGAGGGATATCCCGGATATGACAGAGGACAAATGGGATGAAGTGACGGGAAATTTATACAATTTTCTGATTAGTGCTAGAGATAAGCTAATTCAATATAAATTCTTAATGCGAACATACCTCACCCCCAATAGATTGCACCGTATGGGGAAACTTCCCTCCCCGACTTGCAAAAGGTGTGGGGAACTAGATGGATCATATTGGCACATGGTGTGGTTGTGCCCTATCATTCAACGATATTGGACGGAAATCACCAGGTATATGGTAGATATGTTAGATTTACCCCCACTCCATTACCCTGAGGTTTGTCTGTTGGGTTCGTTGGAAGACATCCTTCCCTCAAATAAAACAAGATACTCGTAAGGTCACTTCTATACTATGCAAAGAAAATGACAATTATGAAGTGGATGGCACCACTTCCCCCTACGACAGGTGAATGGATAGCTTATGTGAACCGATTACTTCCTTTAATAAAATTGACATATGAGGCTAGGAAATGCCCAGATAAGTTTAGCAGTGTATGGCAGCCCTGGTTAGATGTACATTTGCTTCAATTGTCTTAATAAGGATTTAATGCTGCTATTGCTCTTGATGTTACATTTGTATGCAATTGTTTTACGGATGTTATTGTACCCTCCACCCCCTCTTTCCTTCTGTATCCCCCCCCCCCTCCTTTTTGCTTTTGGAAAACAATAAAAATGTTTACTATCAAAAAAAATTCGCAATGCGATAACAATTTAAGGAAGAGTATTACATTGCAAAATGCTAATTTTTAGTCTTATTTGTGCAAATTGTTTTGCTCTTTGCGACTTTTATTACATTCCCCCAAATGAGTATTAATATCAGTAGTCTTACATTTTTACAATAAAAATACATCCCACCCTCTCTTAAAGCAATCTCATTTATCTCCTAATACTGTACAACCATTTCAGGTAGTAAATATGCATAACTTCACAGTTCTCACTTTCTCTGGTGAAAAGGGCACTAGAGTTTATGGTATGTTCAACTTAAATATTTATAAAGAATGAGCCACATTTCAGTTTATTTCAAATAACACATAACAGAAAAGTAAGTTCCAGGCAGATGCATTATTGGAGCAACTTCTAAAGCAGACTTTTTCATATTGTGTAAAGAACAGTACATCTTTCTGTAACTTAGGAAATAAATGTTCAGAAGACAAAGTGCAGAGGGCAAGCTTCCCTATTTTAATTCCAATATATCTTGCTTAGCAGCTCAGCTACTTTAACAGAGAAATCCAAACACTCACAGACACGGAGGGCTAAACCTAAATCCCAATGTAAACCGGTGGATGAATGTTGTTACATCATTTTCATTAGCTGGCAGTGTGGAACTGATGGCTTCAGTGCAATCATAGCTGCTCAGAGCTGACGACTGTCTCATTTCATGTTAGAACACTGTAATGACTTTATTGTTCTACTCTCAACGCAACCGCTGTTATGATTAAATCATCTACGTTATCAGGGTTTCAAGCAAGAGCACATATTGGGGAATTTTTATATATATATATATATATATATATATATATATATATATTATATATATATATATATATATATATATATATATATATATATATATATATATATATATAACAAAATTCATAAATATGAGTCCAGTGAAAGCACTTATATTACAATGTATTATGATCCCTCTCTGTATAAAGCAGACATATTACACAGTGCTTTACAGAGAGTTTTTATTTTACACAACTATGTAATACGCTGGTGCTTTATAAGCGCTAGTAATGAGGTCCTTATCTCATCCCCACATGCTAGGGACAAGTTTTTCAGGAACCTGTTTGTGAAAGTTCTCATTCATCCAGGTCATGGTATATCTATAGAAATAAGTCAATTCAGGAACCAATTAATGCTAACCAGTGAGCCACCATGCTGCCCTATATGCTCT
This sequence comes from Xenopus laevis, assembly GCF_017654675.1. Classification (NCBI taxonomy): domain Eukaryota; kingdom Metazoa; phylum Chordata; class Amphibia; order Anura; family Pipidae; genus Xenopus; species Xenopus laevis. The sequence continues at coordinate 54,146,112 of NC_054383.1, forward strand.
TTGACAGAAGTCATTATACAAGTGAGTTCAGATATAACCTACCTTATCCTTTTAGTAGCTACAACTCAATGAAACTTAAAGTAGGCCTACAAATTATACCAGCACATACTGAATTCCATTACTTTCCACTTCTCTTCAGTACAATCCTTATCTCTGAAGACCTCATTATTTAATTGTATCATAATATTACTATTATATCGTTATTACTGTATGTTTGTGAAGATTCTCATTCATCCAGGTCATGGAATATCTATAGAAATAAATCAAATCAACTGGACTTGCTGTGTATTTTTCCTTGAACTGGGCACAAAAGAAACCATGATATCATATGATGTTATGTCTCTCTTTACGTGCATTCCCATCACAGAGGCAGTTAAAACAGTGAGAAAACGGTTGCTAAAAGACAACACCCTTGACAACAGAATGAAGCTTAACCCAGAGCAAGTATGTTCCTTACTGGACCTATGCCTAAGTACCACATATTTCAAGTACAAGGATAACAAGCAGAAACATGGCTGTGCCATGGGTTCACCTGTTTCGCCTATTGTGGCAAACCTGTACATGGAGGAAGTGGTAAGAAAGGCCCCGGATCGCTTCAAAGAATCACTCCCAGTCATTGGTTGCGTTATGTGAATGATACATGGATTAAAATACACACACAGGAGGTACAGACTTTCACTGAACACATCAACACAGTGGACCACAACATCAAGTTTACATGAGAAGATGTGCAAGATGACACACTGGCTTTTTTGGACTGTTTGGTAAGAGTCAGATAGGGTGGAAAGCTGGAAATAGAGGTCTACAGGAAACCTACCCACACAGACCAGTACCTGCTATTTGACTCCCACCATACACTATATCACAAACTGGGGGTCATCAAAACTCTACATCACAGAGCAGACAAGATCCCCACCAGCACAGAGGCTAAGTTGAAAGAGATGAAACATCTCAGAGGGCCCCTGAAGACATTTGGGCTTTTGTGAAAATCGGTAGAAAAAGAAGCAATAACACCAAGACTACCGGTGAAGGTGGAAAACAGGACAGGAGAAAGAACCTGGTCCTCCCATATGTAGCTGGGGTGTCGGAAAAACTTAGAAGCCAGCAACACACTGAGGCAACAACTAGTTCACCCAAAAGACCCCATCCCAAAGCACAAGAGTAACGTGTATGCAGTGTAGTGCAGTGAGGAATGCTCTGGTTTGTATATGGGGGAAACCAAACAACAGTTACACCAGCGTATGGTGCAGCACAGAAGAGTTAGCTCCTATGGTCAGAACTCTGTGTACCCACATCTAAAAGGACACACGTTTAAAGACTGCTAAATCCAATCAACACCAAATTTAATGACATCATTGTGGATTATGATAAACAGATTATGCTGATTGGAGCCAACGTATCAAAGGATATATATTCTTGACGGAGGATTTACAAGTTATTCTGAATTGAGAAAGCCAGTTGGATGGCTGGTGAAAGGTCTTCAAGGGAAAAAAAACAGTAAGTCCAGGTGATTTGACTTATTTCTATAGATATCATTATTACTGTTTTAATCACACACAAATCTTCCACAAATGCATATTTAAACAAAAAAATAAGCAATAAATAAGCACCTATGCTGTGTGCAAGAAAAGAACAAAGACTAGTCACTAGACAAACACATTCTATCAAGGCAATGCCTATTTAATTAAATCATGCAGCATCCGGATATGCCCGCTTGGCTGAAGTATTTAGCTATGTGCAAACCTAAGGCTTCCGGATCCATTTGCTGAGAGAGGGGAGGGCAGCAGCACAAACAGCAGCTAGACAGAGGTAGGTTGAAGCTAGGACACTGAAATTTAGACAGTGCTGAGCCTGAAAGATGGAAAATAACTGGCGCATTTGGATCCACACCCATCACTGGCCATCCAGTAACCAGGAAAGCAGAACACATTCACACTATCTTTGAGCTGCCAACAAATAGGAGTGGCACAGCTACACATTTAACTATTTACAAGCAAAGTAACCCACAGGAAAGTATATACTGTGTTTCAAAATAGATCACCACCTTTTTAAAACATAACTTTTATCAAACTCTGGTACTAGTTATAGATCAGGGTTTTAAACACTCACCCTAAAACCAAACTTGTAATTGGAAGATTAAAGGCCAAAGGTTTGCCTTATAATGAGTATAAATGCACACATATGGAAGTCAACTCTGCAGCTCTAAAGCTGAAAGAATCCTGTTCACACTGACAGTCTTTGTAAAGCTCAAACACAATCAGAGAAGAAAACAGTTAATTTTCTAAAAGTCTATGATGTCACATTTCGCCAAAAACAGCACCACTGAAACCTGGTGTGTAAAAGAGCTGTTCTTCTTATAAGTAACCTTTAGTCTTTTTATAAAGTGCATTTATGTACTCAGGGCTGACTCAAAGGAATAAGCTGGATATGAGCACAAGCATTCATGTGAGTAGTATTCAGATGACATGCCACTCTTACACACTGCCAAACTGTTTCCATATGATCACACTCTCTGCTGGGTTCCATATTTGCAAAAGCTGCTGCTTTTGTGACAGCTGTGCTGGGAGCACTTTGTGACTGTTTACTCACGCATCGGTAGGGCCAAATGTCCACTTCCTTCCAAAGAAAATCTGCACCTGCAGCAGGCAACCTTGGAGGCTTTTTGGCTGCAATACACAGCGGTCAGTGAAGAAAAAGCTGGTCTGCTTGGGTAAAACTAGTAATGAGACCACATTGTGCTGAAATGTTAGTGACAGGGAAACTGTTAGCTTCTTTTGATATGAAGTTAATTGGTACTGAGAATGCCAGTGAAACTTAATGGATGTATTTGTATAGATATATTGGGAATGGTTCTCTCTACTATTTGTTTATCCCAGAAACTGAAATATACAATCTTAAGAGTTTTTCAGATCAAATCGCATATTTTGTTTGATCTGGCAAACCATTAGCTCAGATTTTTTAATGCTACGCTTATTGCGTCTCCTTTTTAAGAACCTTATTTAATATGCCACACATATATTCTAAGGGTGAATACAGGCAATTTTCAACCTTTGTCTTTTATAGTGGTGGATGAATCCGCTTACCACCCACAGATACCAGTAGGATCACCCATAAGGAGCTCAAATACTATTTCTTCTTAAATGGCTTTAGTAATTAAAGACATTGCTGTACACAAATATTGGAGTATCATGCCTCTGGATATACTACAGGGCACAGTACAAGTGCTAGCTAAGGTTGCCTGGGAAAGTGTTTGCTGTTGGTGATGAAAGAGAACATACGAATTGATATATATTTATGTAGAGATAGATCACAGGGTAGCTACTGCATGTACAGTAGAAGAATAATAATCAGCTTATTTGTTATGGTCCCCGTGTGTTCATATACCAGTCCACTTTAATTTTTCTATGTGCAAGATTAGCGCCTCTCATGGTGCTCATTCAAACACTCATATAATACAGCTCCCACTGTTTATTTAGTTGCCAGTCTATAGGGGACTTTGTGCTAGACTGAACACCATAACAATTTCTGGCGCTAGGATGATATGCAAATCCCCATGGTACTGTATATTTAATCAAGCTGCTTCTTGGTTCACTTCTTACCTTTCTAACTGATTCCATCGGGGTGTACCAAGCTTCTGTATTTGGGCCATTGTTGTTCTGCATATATACTCTTGGAATGTTTCATTCACTCATTTATTTGTAAGCTGATGATATTTAAATATATGTACCCTTCCCTTCAATAACCTCTTAACCTAAGATGTCTAACTGCCTCCACATTAACTCTATTACTGCCTGTGGTAAATTTTGATTGAATAACATCAATACCACAGACAAAATCTAATGCTTTAGAGAAACATGAGATATTTTGGCAATAATGCACAAGTAAAAGCAGCAGTTAAAATACTTCATGCCTTTATCCTGTACCATCTGGGCTCTTGCAACCTGGCCTTTCTAAATACCACCTATCTCAAAGAATAACTTACAAAATCCTATTCATAACCTACAAAGACCCTCATTTAATGCACCTTCTGGGGCATATCATATAATGGCATACCATAAGCTTTAGCTTTGGCACGTATGATGCACTGCTTTAACCTAAAGCAATTGCAGTTTTAATTACTCTATTTGTGTCCATAAATTGCTTAATCAGTTGTAAGGTTATATGCGACAGGGACCTCCTTCCTCATATTCCAACACTTAGCACTTAATTGTGAACTTAATTTTACATATTGTACACAGTTATTTATATATTATGTATTATTCCTTGTCTGTATTGTCTGAATGCAAAATGCTGCATTTACCACTATAAAGCATAAATAAAAATATACATACTCCCACCCACAAGTTTCCCATACAACCATTCACTCTATGCCAGTGGCAATACCAGTCATCTTTCTCGTCTACAGACATGTAACAGGAAAATAAAAGAATAACAGAGAAAGTAACAGCATAAGCAACTGAAATAACAGCAGAGAAATAGAAAAACTACCTAAGCCATCCAAAAGTGCAATGTGACCCACAATAAAGGACCCTGTTAACAAAAGGGACTTGCATTTTTGGAACACGGGTGCCAGGCTAGATCAGTTGATGCTAGTTGTTTTAATATACAAGAAATACTCTTTCAGATAGTTAGAATGCTACATTATACTTTTATATATATTTCAAGCCAAGAACATAGCATATGGATCTATGGTTACTTACTGGTACTTATGGTCTGTTTTCTCTGTTACACCCCTGCATACTGCTTTAGAGAAAACTGATCTTCAGAAATGCTGGTTCTCCAATACTGGGAAGGGACCTCCATCCTTTAGTCTCTTGAACACTTAGCACATAATCTTGAATGAAACTGTATTTTGTATTTATTTAATATTTTATTACAGTATTGCTTTACAAAGATGTGTGCACAATTAGAGCTATACTGTACAAATAAAAATAGAGCTATACTGTACAAATAAAAATATACGTACAAACATAAATGAACAGTATGGATCACTTTTAAATCACTATTGCCATAGGGCCTGGCAAGACTCCTACGGCTAGGAAAGAATAAAATACTATTTTTCAGTCTGCTTATGGTCAGCTAGTGCTAAGCATAACGTTATGTTGGATCCATAACACTTTTGTCTTTCTCTTTACTGATTATCCCGGTCAGCAGAATTAACCTCAGCTGCTCTTTGAATCTGGTATCTAACATAACAAGCTTGCAGGGGAACACACTCATCTCTCAAATTCTAAGCTCTAGAATCAACTTCATCCCTAACAAGCCTCATACAAAGAGTTTTGTTGTAGTATTACTATAAAGGAATACAAATTAATGTGTTCATAATGAACTAAAATGAAGTCTATTTAGGGCAGTTAAAGGGATTCTGTCATGATTTTTATGGTTTACTTTTATTTTTAATTTACACTGTTTACATTGCAAATAATTCACTCTACTATTTACAATTTTATTCTTGAACCAACAAATTTATTTTTTTAGCAGTAGTATTGGTGTGGAGGCAGCCATCTCAGTGCATTGTGCCTGATCCTGAGCTTTGAGAAGGAGCCAGCACTTCAGGATGGAACTGCTTTGAGACAGCTATTGTTTCTCCCCTTCCCATTGTATTATGCCATGACATAAGTAGTGTTTGCAGTGCTAAAATTCTACCTAGTGGTAGACATGAGAATAACACACAAGCAGGAAAAAAGCAGGAGTTTTAGCAATGCAAACAAATCAGAGGTGTTGGATGGCTGCTATCTGGTTAGCTGCCCATTGTTCTGTTGATAACCTGCTGATGAGCTGCTGGGGAGGGAGGGGGGTGATATCACTCCAACTTGCAGTGTAGCAGTAAAGAGTGACTGAAGTTTATAAGAGCAAAGTCACATGACCTGAGGGCTCCTGGGAGACAATATGTCTAACCCATGCTAAATTTCAAAATTAAAAATAGTTTGCCTTTAAAAAAAAAGAAAATTATTTCAGTGCAGAATTCTGCTAGAGCAGCACTATTAACTGGTGTGTTTGGGGAAAAAAATATGTGATTCTTGAAAATATGATTTAAAGTTTTAAAGGAGAATCAAACCCTTTATATTAAAATCCCCTACCCCAACCCTACATAGAGCCCCCTCCCTGCTCCCCCCCAGCCTAGTTGTTACCCTCGGTAAATGTCCATAACCCTTTACTTACCCCTTGTTGCAAATTCAGAGTATCGGAGTGCACGGGCACCATCTTCTTCTCTTCGGTAATCTTCGGGTCTTCTTCTGGCTCTTCGGCAATGCCCGTCACTTTCGGCGCATGTGCAGTTGTTAAAAAAAACGGAAGACTGCTCCAACTGCGCCGTTATTGCGCTTACTTCACAAAGATTACAGAAGAAGATGGCGCCCGTGAACTCCGATGCACTGAATCTGCAATGAGGTATATGTAAAGAGTTAGGGGCATTTACCGAGGGTAACACATACGCTGGAGGGGAACAGGGAGGGGGTCTATGTAGGGTAGGGGGGTAGAAGATTTTAATATAAAGGGTTTGGTTCTCCTTTAAATAAATTACTTAAACGTAGTAGTCCTAGTATGAGATAACTATTCTGCTTGAGTGCTGGCTTATCATTGCCTGCTAAAGCTGAACAAGAAGGTGGTTCTTCAAAAGCGCGTAAATTGCTTTTAAGTTATTCAAAGAAGAAACCAAAATAAACAATAGTCTCTCCCAACTGGCACTTTTCTCATCTCGGAGGTGCAGAAGATGAAAATCCCATAAATTCTGTTTCCCTTCGTTTAAGAATGAGTGAGTTATGCCAATATAAACTGTAGAGTCTGTGATTATAGCACCTTTTGTAAACTAACCCAAGAAGCTCATAAGATATCACCTGATTTTTTGTTCCACAGATCTAAATTTTTAGGAATACATACACTCTAGGATTTAGGATTGACGAGGCATCAAGGAATGTAGAGCATCAGGGATTCTTGTTTGTTTTTGGAAGGCATTTCCCACCTATTGGAGATCATTATTTATAGCAAACAGAAGGGAAATTGGAAATAATGCATTCACCTCTAGTGTGATACTGAGGTTTGCAACACTGCATTACAAACTATGGTATTAAGCATCACAATTATTACACAATGTTAAAATTAGATATTTTGTCTTTTGTAAGCATGCGGTTATAGTTTCCAATAACATTATATTTATATTACTATATATATATATATATATATATATATATATATATATATATATATATTTATATATTTTTATATATTCTATTTACAAAGTTATTGCATTACCTACCACATAAACTGAAAAAAAATCCAATAAGAACAAAAAATCAGCTAGCCCAGCTTACAAGGGTAAAAAGACAAAACACTACATGCATATCCCACTTTAGTAGCCAGACATGGAATCATTTTATATGTGTAAAAGCACAAGCTAAAGAGAGCTAATGCATACCACCAATTTTCTCATAATTTGTCAGTGACCTTATTATGACTCAAACACAAAGTACACTATTCCACCGATTTATGTGTTGATTTTCAAGGGCACTGAGACTCGATTTCAGATGTTTTCTTGCTTGTGCGGGCAACTGGAAGAGGATAACATATTTAAAGATGGTTCTATTTAGCGTAAGCATATCACTTAATAACAATCTTTGTATTTGCAGTTTAACAACAATCCTACTACAACTGCTAATATGATACATAGTTTCACTAAGAACTGCATCAGGGTATTGCTAAGCACTAGAAATCCAGGAGAACAAACTCCTGGGAACAAATTATCAACTTATTGAGAAAGCCTTCCACCTCTATAAACTTACATAGATGAGATAGAGATAGAAGTTGTCCTGGGACATTTTAAAAGGTCTGGGAACTGTGAATTGACACTGACCCTGATGTTGGAACACCATGAACTAATTATTCTTCTTTGTGTTTACCTGACATATGCTACTGGATCTGCCCAACAGGTAGATGCATGGTGGAGAGGACGCGTATGTGGGCCTACTGCTTACAGCACAGCATTACAGCATTGGACCTAGAATATTAAACTTTAGACCGACTGAAATAAACGGAAGAAAATGGTATTGCAGAGACTGAATCAGTTAAAGAATGCCCTCCTACAGAATATATGCAAACCAAACAAACACATCTCTTTTGCAGAAACTCAAGTGAACATCAGTGTTTTTATCTGTTGAAAATGATCTTGCATCACTGGCACTTCAGTAGGGAATTGTATGTAGTGACATGCAAATGTGCCAGTTGCCATGCTTTGCATCCTAGGCATACTGAAACACCCATGGAAGATTAGCTAATTGTGTGACTCCTTTCACAACACCAGAGTCAAGGTGGGAGAATATTTGTTTTCACTGACTGCAATAAGTTATCTTTCTTCTTAAGACTTGAAAAATGAAGAAACAGCAGAAATTTGGAAGTTTGATAGAAAGTTTCTTGGCCAAACCCCACCGAAGGACTTGGCCTACAATTAAGTGCTCTTAGGGCATGAAACCATACAGAGATGCCATTTTAATGTAGCTTTAAATAAAGAGTTTTTTCTTTTCTTTTTACTTTTTCTGGCCCTTGTGGAATCCTTGAATATCTGAATACCCATTTTGTTGTTGCTGGCAGATTAACACACAGTGTATTAAGGGCCTGGAGCACCCAGGCCACCTTTTCAACCTGGTGAGAGTTGCTATGCTGATCTCCTGTGCCCCCTTTTTTTGTTAAACAAAGTGTGTTTCAAAACCCACCCAAGCCATTGTTTAAACCAGAGGACCATGGGTTTCCAGCCAGCCCCCTCATCACTAAACCTCCTCCCCAAGAGAGAGTCCACATCCACTTGCCTCCATTCACCCCCCCTCCACACTTCCTCCCCACATAGTCCACCATTTAGAAAAAAAGTCACAGACCTCTTCATGGTATCTTTGGATACATTGTCTACGAATGTTTGGTATATGCTCCTACTGAAAGCTGGAAAGCATTAGAAGAAGGGAAATTATTCAAAAACTATCAAAAAATAAAAAATAAAGCCAATTAATAAGTTTGGCCATTCGAAAACACAAAAAAAATTATATCAAAAGATATATGTCCCAAGGCTTATATTTAGTAAAAATAAATTATTTTATTAACATTCACATTTTAAAAGTTTGATACATACTGACCCCACATTGCCCACCTTACGCGTTACGTACCCTCCGGCACTTAGTCATAGGTGTTCTATCAACAGCATGTTCCACACCAAAATCTAAACCCAGGTAATCCCTCCCATTTTCTCTTAAAACCAATTAGAAGTCAAAAGGGATTAACCCCGTTTCATCTATCTCTGATCTCAGATTTGCTCCTGTTGGGTATTCATATCATATCCTTCACTACTTATATTATTAGCTCAAGTTTCATTTTAGTTACAATGAGTCTACTCAATTTTCATATACCATTACATATTAAAAATGTATAAATATCTAAATATCATCAAAAAAATTCAAGTAAATCGCTTTGCACAAATATCCAAAACTTCACAATATATTCCCAGCAACTATAACTGCATCTGAAGCTAGACCTCCAATTTACTGAAGAGAAATTGATCACGAAGACACACAATTACATAGCTCCCAACATTTTGGAAATAAAGAGGGACAAAAAAAACTTGGCGCACGTAGTAAGGCAACATTTTTTTGACCACGTCCATTTTGGTGGCCACACCCCCTAATTACCATGTTCATTTTATAGAATTTGGCAGGTTATGAAAGTTTTAAATTATTTCTGTGTTTTTTTTCAGTTATTACAGTTTTGCTAATGAAGGTGAATTGCCCTTTAAGCTGTCAGTCTAACCTTTCCCCACGGAGCTGTTATCTTATATTCTTACAATTACTTATTTGCTTATCTCTAAATTGTTACAAAAGTATCTTATCTGTTGCTGTGGCTGTTCTGGGCTCTCTGCCAAAAGTCAATTACGTGAGAAACTTTGTATCTTTTTCTAACTGTTCAGTTCAGAGAAAAAACGTGACTTTCCAGTACAAATGAGGGACTGCGGGTTGAGCTGTCAAAAGAGGGACTGTCCCTCTAAAAACAGGACAGTTGGGAGGTATGCAATTATTATAGCAACTATGACTATGATTAGTTAATTAAATACTACAAGATATTCGGCTATCTCCTTTACTGACCAATCAGTAACTTATTCGATTCGGCTGTGCCAAAGTGGGACTTTATAGCAATCAGCTTTCCAACAGCACAATAAAAAGATGCCTTTCCTTTAGGTTATGTGTCTATACAAATCAAATATGTAGGCTCTGCAGGTCAAAGGCACTGCAGCAGTGTGACATCCCTTTCTGCTGCAGCATTTTCCCTCCCCCACATCTCTCAAAATAACCTCTCATCCAGTGTCTCCCCACCCCCTCTGTCTGTTTATGAAGTCTCAGGAAATACCACAGCTCACATTCCATCTCTACCCCAGTGAAAGGAGACCATGTGACCTGCATTTCTCACAGGGAAAGAGGGGATATTTTTCTGCTAAAACCTTTGCTTACCTCCTCCCCCACTTCAGTGATCAGCAGTTTTTTTTGGACACAATATACATTTCTTCCTTTGGATGTGGGCTGAGCTTTACCCAAGCTGGCTTCAAGCCATTTTAAGCCTTTCATGATCTGACCAGCTCACGTCAGTGCTGCATTCTTCAGAGAAAAGCATTTCAGGTCAATGAGTATCTATCCATCCTCCCTCATGGTGAGGATTTGGTGGCGAGGAGTGGCAGAAAACCCCAAGTGTTGCGTTTGCAGCAGTTAAAAGGTTAAATAATGCTACTTGTTTCATTAATACACCTTTGTACAGATAAATCCTTAATTTCCTTGGCACTGGGAAATGTACAGTGTGAAAATAACACATAAGCATGAATTCCCATAAGGACAGTGGACCCTAAGGGGTTAATGTACATTTATTCATTATGACTTTTGAAAATATTAGCACCATTGTTCCATTTCTATCGGTTTTCAAATGGCATAATTTTTAAAAATTTTCCAAGACTTGTACAGATAATAAAAATGCTTGGAGCTTTAAAATAAGTGGTAACAGAAAACACAGTCTAATTAATATAAATACCTCAAAGTCTCCATTTTGCTACAAAAAAACAAACATAGCCACCAAAATCTTTTACAAATACAAGAAAACTTGCGACTACTATTTATTAGCTGTGTCTCAGTCATCATACAAAGATTACAGTGTTTTTGCATCATGATATTACACTGTAATCAAAAACTGCTCCTATTTTAGGAACAAAGAATACAGAGACAGACTTATACCAGGTGGGATTCTCAGTGGAGAATTCCTCTGCACTTTAATTGGGCAGCTGGCCCTGGTGATATGGTGAAACATTTTGCTGGTGCTTTGAGCATTTGACCCTGTTGCTGGGCAATTTTAAGGTAAAATCTAGTAACAGTGATAGAGAGCACACTTTGCCAGGGCAGTCCTTACATTTTTTGAGCTTTGCACACAGTATTCTGGCCCTGATGGCAGACAGGGTGAGCACGGTATGCTGATTCACTGCCAAACTGTAACACCAGCAGCAGGCAGAACTTAACAGGGAATAAAAGCCAAGGGCTTCCTGAGACATTGTGAGTACAATACATCATGTAGACATGTCAATTTTGATGATGATAGTTTAAACTGCATTGAATCAACACTCCCTGAAACCCCACCCAGAATATCGACCCTCAAGTAGGGTTGCCACCTTTTGTGAAAAAAAAAATAACAGCCTTCCTATATCGACCCTCAAGTAGGGTTGCCACCTTTTGTGAAAAAAAAAAATAACGGCCTTCCTATATATTTATCTTTTTCCCTATTAATAACATTGGGATCAACCATCATTTTTACCGGCCAGGTCAGTAAAATACCGGTCAGGTGGTAACCCTACCCTCAAGCCATTTCAAAAACCAATGACCTGTGTCTGCTACTGAACTTAAATATACATGTGATGCCTGCACCGCAAACCATTCTGGGTAATGTAGTCTTATTTCATTACCTTTTTGTCAAAATTATTCATTATTTCGATGAAACGATAACAGGAACAGTATGCTGTGGCCCCAAAACTATAGGAGTTGTACCAGGATCTATACACTAGCCAGGGACTGCCCACAAAGACAAATTGGACCTGGAACAGTGTCCCAAAAACATAGCCAGTCACTATGCTGGTCTACAGCTTCTATCATACTGAAACTAATGATAATATATTATTGCATGTTGTCATTTTTTTTCAGCAAAAATGGGTGAATTTGGTTGAGCAAACAATGTTTCCATCCTCTTTAATACATAGTGTACATGTGAATTTTTTTTTATATGCATTTGTTGGGCAAGGTTCCCTCTACGCTGTGCGCTCGCACACAAATTTTGCATTGTGCAAATGTGCATTAAGGGTTAAAATGTGTGCACATTTTTTTTGCGTGCATAGCCGAGAATGAATTAGAAGTAACATTGGTGTTGGGAGACCCAATTATCTTAAAACTTTGATGTCATGCAAAAGGCCATTTTATGCAATTTTACCTCCAAAGTAGGCCCTGTGCCAGACGGGAAGCTAATAGGTGACTTAATGCATAGCCGATCGCTTACAGCATTGCAAAATCAAGTAAAACATAATGTATTACATGTCTTAGGTCTGAATTAATTTATGTATGCATGCCAATTTTAATTGTTATTCCTTTGATTTGAAAAAAATGTATCATTATAATACTTCGGGGCAGATTTACCAAAGGTCAAGGTGAATTTTCAAATAGATAAAATTTTAATTTCAAGCTATTTTTTTGTGTACTTCGACTAGGGAATAGTCCAAATTCGATCCGAATTTGAAAAAAATTTAAAAATCCGAAATTTATCATGTACTGTCACTTTATAAATTCGACTTCGACCATTCGCCATGTAAAACCTGCCGAATTGCTGTTTTAGCCTATGGGGGACCTCCAATAACCTATTTGGAGTCAATTGGTGGACTTTGAAAAATCTAAGTTTTTTTTTTTTTTTTGGGAAAACTTCAAATCAAATTCGATCGAATGCGCTATTTCTTCAATTCGTACAATTCGAATTCGGCCGAATACAGACCCATTTGATCAAAAACTGACCTATTCGGCCAAAAAAAACAACCTTCAACTTAATTTCGGTTGGTCTTTTTGAATATGAATTTCAAAGTTTTTTCAATTCGAAATTCGACCCTTGATAAATATGCCCCTAAGTCTAATCAAGAAATTTAGATTTTTGTTTTTTGCATTTCCACACAATTACCAAGTACAGCTTGTTCAAAGTTACCAGAGGACAACAGGAAATTACATCCATGCATTTTTTAGCAATGCCTCCTTGAGGCCCAGGCAGTTTCTATAATTGTAGCAACTTGCTTTTCAATCTGAAATTGGTCAGGCAATTGTTGGCCAGACTTGATAAGGGATCTCTCAGCTTGGCAGTTTGACCTTGGGGAAACTGACCTTGTACTCATGATTCTTGGCAGCATCTCTAAGAAATAGATAAGATGGAAACTTCTGTGTGTATAGCATTTGTTACTATGCAGGAACAACACAGAACCAAAGAACATTGTACACTACATTAAAACTATAACTCATTCATTACCTTGCATCTACTTTGTTCATGGATGGTGCCTTGCTTAATGTAAGTGAAACATGTGGTATTGCAGCTATTATAAACTACAACACCCAGCATCCTCGTAGAAAATCTACTTGTTTAAATCCAGTGCTTTGTCAGCATTTCTTTAGCTGGAATGCCGACATTGGCTTACAACCCTAAGACATTAGTGTTTGCGAGCTGGCCAGAAGCCCACGGGCCGTGTAGGTTCAGGCAGACTTCCGCACAATGTTAACAGACAATGTTCACTGGATCGGGCTGAACTTTAGCCTTACAGTGCCCCACTCCCACCCGCAATGGTAGTCTTTTTATACTCTCGTGCCTATGTGCCCTGCCCATCACGTAACATCAGAGTGTGTGGGGTCGAGAGCGTGATATATGGAAGCGCACTGAGTTAAGGTCAGGTGCTGGAGCACCAGGTTAGGGTAGAATTTTTGTTGACCTGCACATCACTATAAGATACAACCTGTGTGTGTTTTTTTTTTATTTTAAATCAAAGCATGTCACTTAAAGGAGAACTAACCCCTAAAAATGAATATGGTTTAAAATGCCATATTTTATATACTGAACTTAGTACACAAGCATAAAGTTTCAGCATCTCAATACTAGTAATGATCCAGGACTTAACTTGTCTCAGGAGGTCATCATCTTGGAAAGTGTCTGCGACACTCTCAGGAGGGCTCTGAGCAGCTGTTGATAAGCTAAGCTTAGGGCTTGTCGCAAATTTACAAGCAGAAAATGAGGTGTGTCTTTAACATAAGCTAATGCTACAAGGCTGATTATTTAATTATTAATAGTGTGTGCTGGTCCTTAAGTTCAGTAACTGATAGCAGCACAGAGAATGTGCAGTAAATCAGTGGAAAGGAAGATGGGGGCTACTGGGGCATTTTTGGAGGCATGGCCTTGGGCTGGTACAAAAGCCCAAAACATAATGTACAACATTTCTAGCCTACTTCTTTAGTTAGACTTTAGTTCTCATTTAAAGTAGAACTAAACCTGCCTCTATTCATTTTTAACAAATAGCTGCCCCTATAGGCAGTCACTATCTTCTGCCACTTCAAAAACTACTTAATGCTCCCTGGCCCCTTATCAATAGCACATGCAGTGTAAATAGACTCTGGAAATTGCAACACTATCATTCTAAGCCTTCTTGATACATTTTCAGATGATAAATCCCATAACGGATCCGTGGAGTCCCATAACAATTGCCACCTTTTTTGGGTGGATCAGGAGAATGTATGTAAATGTAGAGAGGTGGGAGGGTTTTTTTTTTTTTGGTTTTTTTTTAAAGGGGGTTAACTGTGAAAAGCTTAGAGAGGAGAGGAAAAGATGGCCAGTTACAAATTTACCAGCTCTAGCTTTTGTTTTTCCCTTTACAGAAGGCAGGACAACTACCGGATAAATTCCTTCATAGCAATGGTATTGGAAGACCAGGTCATCTTATCAGACAGTCACAGAACTAAATGCAATCCTTACCCGCATGTGCCTTTCTCTTGGGCGGTCACTGCTTCCTCAGTTATCTAAATTCATTGTCCTGGAAGACATATAAAGTCATAAAACAGTTAAATAAAAACAGGCAGCATAAACTAAGAAAGAAATGAATGGACTGAGGAACGTTTAGTAAAACTGGTGTCACCATATGTAAAATACTTTATATGTGATCCGGTGTAATCATACAAAAATGCAGCAACAGTCATTTTTAAAGAATTATATGGGATTGCTGCATGTTAAGTGTTTTACATGGGGCAATTCCTCTATGAACAGATGAGAATGTATTTTTGGGTGATTTATCATCCACAGCAGAGACGTTGTCTAACAGATGACTTCGCGTTGCAGACACACACAAGAGATTTTGGCACAAAAAACAGTTGTGTTGGCCCCAGGTGTAGGCAAGGCAAGAGGCTGACTGCAGCGTAGTGGCTGATTCTTGGCCTGCATTTTTCAGCAGATTGAGTTTCAAACTTGTGTGGCATTACCCTTTGTGGCTCAGTGAGATCACCCTTTGTAGCTCGTTAATCAGCCCTAGTACCTTTAAAAAATGTATTATGGCATGGCTGGATGTGGCCAAAAAAGGCATGAATTTTTTTTCTGACGACCTCTTGAATTAACATAAAACTCCATAGTAGATGATATTTTAAGGAACAGTAACACCAAAAAAATGTAAGTGTTTTAAAGTAATGAAATTATTATGTACTGTTGCCCTGCACTGGTAAAACTGATCTGTTTGCTTCAGAAACACTACTATAGTTCATATAAACAAGCTGCTGTGGAGCAATGGCGGAAATTGAAAAACGGCTATATGGCACAGGTTAACTAATGGATAACAGATAACACCATTAGTTAACCTGTGCCATATAGGTTAACTAATGGATAACAGATAACACCATTAGTCAGACAGAGCTTATTTGCTATCTGCTGTGTAACCTGAGCCTTTTCTCCTTTGAATGGCTGCCCCCATTGCTACACAGCAGCTTATTTATATAAACAATAATAGTGTTTCTGAAGCAAACACAGCAGTTTTACCAGTGCAGGGCAACACTGCATTATATTTTCATTACTTTAAAAAACTTTTAATTTTTGACGTTACGGTTCCTTTAAAAATATTCCTGTCTATCATTTCAGCCTTTTTTGAAAGTGAAATTTAGCTAATCCAGAGGAAGGTTAAAAAAAACTTAAATGGAAACCACTCCAATTTGGCTCAGGGGGAAGATACTTTTCTAGCTGTTAAACGGCAATTAGAGCTGTCCCTTCATAAACTTTTTGGCCCCTTCAGACCGGTTTGATGGATTATCTGTTGGAGTGCAGGAAGTAGCGATACCCCATCTACAGAAAGTTGTTCTTGCAGGTCTTTGTAGTTGATCTTTCGGTTGTCTATAACCTCACAATCCTCAGCATATGCCGCTCCTGTATTTTTCTTGGCCTGTCAGATCTGGGTTTTACAGCAACTGTGCCTGGGGCCTTCCATTTCCTGATTATATTCCTTACAGTTTAAACATCTTTTTGTAGCCTTTCCCTAAACCATGATACTGAACAATCTTTGTTTTCAGATATTTTGAAAGTTGCTTTGAGGATCCCATGCTGTCACTCTTTAGAGGAGAGTCAAACAGAAGCATAACTGGCAATTGGCCACCTTAAATACATCTTTTCATGATTGGACACACCTGCCTATGAAGTTCAAGGCTTAACAAGCTAATCCAACCAATTTGGTGTTGCCAGTAATCAGCAGTTACATGCATTCAAATGAGCAAAATTACAAAGGTACCCAAGTTTTTGCAAAGACGGTTTTTCACATTTCATTTAATTTCATACTGAATACTGCTTCACTAAAAATCTTTGTCCAGAAAACACCCCAGTACTCAGATGTTCCTGGGAAATGAAAGACATACCACTGTTATCTTTTTTGTTGAAAGTGGAGTAAATTATTATGCAGGCGGAGAGGGGTTCCCAAACTTTTTTGTAACATCTCTTTTACAGCGGACAAAAAAGTTTACTGCATTTGATCATTTATATTAACAGGAAATACATATCATACAAGCACCCTAAATGATAAAAAAAAAATTCAGCAGAAATGGGGGAAGAAATTACTTCTTACATCATATATAGCATGTCTAGACTAAGATTCAAACAAGATCCACACATTTCTAGTACACTATTATTACTTCCCAAAAACAATGCAATAAACTACAGATCTGGTGTGCCATAGACCTTAGATCTAAGGACATGTATTTTAACAACAAATACAATTATCTTTCTTACAATTACATGGCTTTCTCCAAAGACAGGTTAACTGTAGCTAGGAGATTCGGGTTTAAATATTGATCATTAGTTTGGGACCATGAAATTTGTAGTCCATTACAGTAGGATTAAGGGAACAAATAGGGTTGCCACTGGGTTGGTATTTTACCGAATCAGCCAGTAAAATTATGTTTCATGCCAATGTAATTAATAGGGAAAAAAAGATAAATATATATATAGGAAGGTTGATGTAAACAAAAGGAAGATTACACAGTTAAGTTATGAATTCTGAAAATTATAAATATTTGGTGTGACCATGTGGACATCTCTCATATCCACTAGTGTGTAGACAATTCCTCACATTTTGTTTTAAAGTTTAATCCCTGGAAGAAGTAACAAAGACAAAGCGCTAGGAAAAGGTTGCGTGAAAATAGTGAAAAGTACAATCACATTATTTGTGAAAATATCCTATTAATCACATAGCTTTTATTGGCAAAAACATATTCTGCTATGTGGCACATTGGTCAAGCCTCCTGTACTTCTACCTAATAAAATAACGGGTACAGCACAGAGCACTTAAGACAGCATGCAGCTTGTTGGGAAGAAAGGTTCCTCCTCCCTTCTCTACAGGAACACAAAAGAATTATTTCCTAATAAACTAGGTTTTCTACCACTCTTAAAACAACTGGGCAGCTTTATGTCCTTTTCTCCAGAAAGCTATGTAGGATGGATATGAACAGTATAACATTTTGAAAGAGCAGATCTTTCAGTCAATGCTTTGATGGTTATATGCAGGAGAGAAAAATATCTTAGGTCTAGTATCTACATCCCAGCAAAGAAGTAAAGGCTACAGACACTTTTTACATGAACCAGCAAATAGATCTTGCATACTGCACAAATGCTGAATGACTTAATATACTACACAAAGACATGGATTTTCATCTTCCTATACCACAGAAACAGGGGGATATCTTTAAAAATGAAAACAAAAAAAAACACTAAGTCATATGTTTTGTCCTGGAGAGGTGCAGGTAATTTCATAGACTAGATCTAGAGATTTGGAACCTATTATTTACAGACATCGCCAAAAGTAATCTTAGTACTAAATGATCAGCACAGCTTTAAACTGTAGCATCAAAAACGGAGGATTGGATGTTTGGAATATACTGTGCTGCAATGAGCTAATCAACAGTCCATGAGCAGACTGCTAATGTTCTTCTTCCCGGCAGATGGAGAACTGTGCAGAGACAGTGCTTGGAGCTGCCAGGGACCGACAAATTGTTCAGTGGGGAATCCTGTGCATAGTGACAAATTCATAACTGTGGCCAAACTCACAATCCTCATCAACAATGGGTGGCACAGTGTTCACAAGAGATATATATTGATGCAGGCAGGGATATGGATAAGGGAGGTAGGCAGGTAGCAGGAGAAAAATCACATAAGAAAACATAAAATCTGCGCAGACAATAGAAACAGACATTCTGCTAAACTGCCTAGCATAGAGGCCATAGTTGAGTGCAGATGGGACACCTGTTGAGCATCATTACTTTAACTAGTTATGCAGCTATCTTTGGTTGCCTCTGCAATGTTAGTACCTAGGGTTGCCACCTGTCCGGTTTACACTTGGACAGCTCGGTTTTTGGAAGGGCTGTCCTGGTGAAAGATGTCTGTCTGGATTTCCACATTAAAGGAAAACTATACCCCCAAAATGAACACTTAAGCAACAGATAGTTCATATCATATTAAGTGGCATATTAAAGAATCTTACCAAACTGGAATATATATTTAAGTAAATATTGCCCTTTTACATCTCTTGCCTTGAGCCACCATTTCGTGATGGTCTCTGTGCTGTCTCAGAGATCACCTGACCAGAAATACTTCAACTCTAACTGTAACAGGAAGAAGTGTGGAAGCAAAAGACACAACTCTTTCTGTTAATTGGCTCATGTGACCTAACATGTATGGTTTGTTGGTATGTTTGTGAGTACAGTGAATCCTACGATCCCAGGGGCCGGCCCTTATTTTTTAAAATGGCAATTTTCTATTTATGATTACCCAATGGCACATACTACTAGAAAAGTATATTATTATGAAAATGGTTTATTTACATGAAGCAGGATTTTATATATGAGCTGTTTTATGCAATATCTTTTATAGAGACCTACATTGTTTGGGGGGTATAGTTTTCTTTTGAGAAGATTTGGACAGGCCATTGACGTTAATGGCATGGCGACTAGCCAATCACTATGTCAAAACCCCGCTACTGGCATCACTATTCTAACCCCTGACGTCACCTGCTCCGCCACAGATGTCACCCGCCTCTCCCCTGTGCCCGGAGTTGAGCTGTGGAAAAGGTGGCAACCCTATTAGTACCTCACCTGAATATTTCACCACTTTAAATATATTCGCCACAAAATGAGCTGAATTTCAAGTCCTGAAGCCGCAAAAAGACCCAAAGCCACAAAAGGAGCCGTAATTGAAGTCCTGAAGCTGCGAAAATACATGAAGCCGCGAAAGGAGCCGAAGTTGAAGTCCTGAAGCAATGAGTTCAGTTCTACTGAACGCCAATGTGTTTTTTTTTATTTTATTAAACCTCTAGCCACCAATGTATTTTATAATACATATCTATAGGCCCCTGCCATCAATGTTTTTTTAAAACATATTCTCTTGGGCCTCAATGTTTCTTTTTAACTTGTAAGGGGGGCCCTTGCGCCAATGTTTTTTTTTTTGTTTTTGTTTTTTTAAAATTTATGGGGGGGGCCCTGGCTCCAAATTTTTTTAACTTATGGGGGAGCCCTGGTCACCAATTATTCTTTTTAACTTGTTGTTTTTTTACTCATAGGGGGACATTGGCGCTAACCTTTATTTATTTTTTTAATAATTTTTAGGTGCAATTGTCACATTTTCAGATAGCATGTACAAAAACTGAGAAAGGGTCATTCCAGCATTTTATACATAAGTATAACCACATTATAGTAGTACCCGATCAAAGCTATCCATTGCAGTCATACTGTTATTTATACAAATCCTGAAATTGGAAGTAACTAAGTAATTAAAGGTATCCAGAAAAATTATAAAGCTATATAAAAAAAAAACAGAACTAGGTAAAAGAAGATATTCCTCTCATGATACCGTCAGTTTCTGTAAAACATTTGGGCAATGTGTTTCATTTTCTATTGGTTTTCTGACTTAAGAGTTTCTCTACTTAAGAGTAGACTTGCCAAGGGCACCATATGTCACAAAATTGTTTATATTTCCCTAAGGATTGTGCTGTTCATTTTTCATATAGGTATACCCTCATCACCCTTTCCTTAACGTTGTTGATTTATAAAAAGTTGGTCTTCCAAGCTGCTGCAATTGTTTGTTTTGCTGCATTAAATATATATGTAATTAAGTGTAACATATTTGTTGATACCCTCAATTGGATTGTGGACTAGAGCTTCCAATGGATTCTTGGATGGAGTCACCCCCAGTATGCGGTCTATCGTAGCATGATATACTCTGCACCAAATGCAACTAACCGTGGGACAGCTCCACCAAATAGGAGTCATAGGAGATAAATATCTGGAGCGATTTCTGAAGATGTTGCCCATAGCAACCAATCAGATTTTCTTACAGCAGAGTCAGGGAAGGCGTTTGGGGAGATTGGTTACCGCAAAAACGAGGCGATTAGTCGCCAGGCGACCAAATCTCCCCAAAACGCCCTGTGTGGCCTGACCATAAGTATGGATGCGCCCAATTAAAGTCAAAGTTAATTTGTAGTAACTTGAGCAATGGTGAGGGGAGATTGAAATTAAGAGCTTTAGACTTGGCCTAATTAACATGTAAGATGGAAATTATACCAAACTTCTCTAGTAAGTTATATAAATTAGAAAGAGATGTCATCGGCAAATAGGGTGCATTTATAGCTCCAATAGTGATACCAGATATATTCAAAGAAGCTCTAATGAAGGCTGCTAGTGATTCTATGGCCAATAAAAAAAGGATTGGAGACAATGGGCAGCCCTGGCACATGCTTCTATGTATTTAAATGGTTGAGAGAGAAGGCCCAGAGTTCTAATTTGAGCAGTCGATGTATTATAGAGAGCAGAGATATAATTTAAAAACGGTATTGGAAAGCCTATATGGTGCAAAATGTGAAATAAATATTCCCAGTCCACCAAATCGAATGCCTTCTCAAGTTCCAAGGATAGGATCATCGAGGAGGTACCTGACCGAGAGGCAGACCAAATTATATTAACAGTTTTCTAACATTATCATATGTATGCTTTCCTGGAACAAATCCAGATTAGTTCATATTGATAAGAGAGTGTATAAACGTATTTAAGCATAGAACCAATACCTTTGCTAGGATTTTTACATCCAAATTGTGTATCGTGATTGGCCTAAAGTTACCACATTGGTTACATCTTTGCCAGGTTTAGGTAACAAAGCTATATAAGCTCCCAATGCCTCAGGTGATAATTGTTCCCCCTGTGCATGGTTGGTAAAGGATATAAGGAGCTGGGGCTAAGATGTTCCTAAATTTCTTATAATATGCCCATCAGGGCCTGGTGCTTTAGCTGGTTTTAACACCGAAATGGCATCTAAAATTTCCTGAAGTGTGATAGGGTCAGAAAGCAACGTTTGTTGGTCAGGTGTTAATTTAGGTAACTCTATTGAGGACAAAAGAGAGTCTGCTTGATTAGGAGAGAATTGTGTTCATTTTGAGTAGGTTCTGATAAAATTTGGTAAATTCAGATATAATAGTATAAGGGTTGGCAGTAAGTGTATTGTTTGCAACTCTAAGTCTGGTATCAGGGGCTCTTAAAAATGTATCCTGCCTTGTTGGCCCTGGCGCCAATGTCTAAAAAATAAAATACTTTTATGGGGGGCCATTTTTTTATACTTAAAGGGGGCCCTAACCACAGGCCCGGATTTGCGGCGAAGCCGCATAGGCCCGGGCCTAGGGCGGCAAAAAAATAGGGACGGCATGCCGCCCAGCCGTCGTTCAACTACACCAGCTGCGCCGGCGTTTTTTCGCCGGCGCGCTGGGAAGGCGGGCGCTAGGACCGCGCGGCCTAGGGGCGCCCAGAAGTGAAATCCGGCGCTGCCTAACCACCAGTGTTTTTTTTGTGTCACAGTTTATAAGAGGGCACTGACTATCAATGGCTTTTTATAACTTGTGTGTGGGGGGTTTACCATTTTTAGAGCTGATGTCTGTGTGGTCTTTTAACTGTGGTGTGTGGTGGCGGGATCTGCTTTGGGTCTTGGGCCCAGAAAATGTTGTTATACAGGGTCCCGTGATTTCTAATGGCGGCCCTGGTGCCACTTATCACATAATGGAACTGGGAGCATAATTTAGAGCAGCTAGTAGGAAATGCAGAGGGATGGTGAAACAGTGCTTCTGTCACAATGGGCATTTGGTTTTATCAGGAAACAGAATGCACCAAACAAATATAGTTACCACTCAAGCATATTAATATATCTGGAAACAAATTTAAAAAGCAGTCAGCACTGCTACTGTACATGTTGTGCGTCGATGGATTAGAGCAGTGATCCCCAACCAGTAGCTCGTGAGCAACATGTTGCTCTCCAACAACTTGAATGTTGCTCCCAGTGGCCTCAAGCCAGGTGCTTATTTTTGAATTCTAGGCTTGCAGGCAAATTTTGGTTGTATAAAAACCAGGTGTACTGCCAAACAGAGCCTCAATGTAGGTTGACAATCCAAATGGGGCTACCAAATGGCCAATCACAGCCCTTATTTGGCAGCCCAAGAACATTTTTCATGCATGTGTTGCTCCCCAACTCCTTTTACTTCTGAATGTTGCTCACGGGTTCAAAAGGTTGGGGATCCCTGGATTAGAGTTTTGTTCACACTTCTTTCCTTTAACATCAGATGGTATAATTTCCGGCTCCATATCAACCCCATTTATGCGTTTCTAAAGACAAACACCTAACCCATGAATGTACCTGCAGATACACGAGATTGCCACAGAAATGAACCGGGGGAGGGTGCTTGCAGAAATGAAAATCGATTGGGCACAAACACTCTGAATCACCCTCTCCTGCATTGCCCTTATATGAAAGAACCAGTCCATTTATTCTTTGCTACCTCTATGAAGTCCTGGAAGGTTCTTTCAATTGCCTTATATTTTTCTCTTTTTGTTTAAAGCAAACAGCCACCATAGAAATAAATATTCTGGGCTGACCTC
The DNA here is from genome assembly GCF_017654675.1 of Xenopus laevis. Lineage (NCBI taxonomy): Eukaryota > Metazoa > Chordata > Amphibia > Anura > Pipidae > Xenopus > Xenopus laevis. Next base: position 54,169,607 of record NC_054383.1, read on the forward strand.
ATCTGCATTTAATTAGTAATTAATTAGCTCTGGCTTTCCATGTTATTTGCTGGCAAACTCTGAATGGGACACTCCAAGCAAGAGAGAGATCAATGGCAATATTCCTTACCTCGTCAAGGCTAGCCACAGTAGAAAATTTAGCTTAAGCAACAGATATTTGATGTCTGAAACACAAAAAAAAGCTACAACGGTGAGAATCTGCTGCTCACATTTTCAATAAGGCTGCTCACATTCATTTAACATATAAGTTAACCATTTAGGTTAACAATATAATTTTTAATTCCAATCCACTAAAATGGGCCGAAATTCCACAAACAAAGTATATATTTACAAAAACCACACTTTTTAAAGAGTTTCTACTCCCTTCCATCCTAGCGGATATGATTATAATGTGGAAAGGGTTCAGACCTTCTGCTTGCAAGAAGTCACCCTATACTAGCATTTCTTGAATCACAAATCCCACAGGCGCTAGAGGAGAGCATATTTAGACAGGAAAGCCATTGATATATTACTAAATATATCTGCACACCATTACCTTTTGTAAAAGTGCAGAACATTAAGAATATTAAGACAGTCTTTCACTTGGTTAGTCTATAAGACTGTTTAGTTGCAGCAACTGAACCATTCACCCTAAACTGTACAAAACAAAAAAATGAATTCCTGAAAAGCTGCAAGCATGATGGTTAAATTAAGTAAAACAACTGCCTTTAAGTTTCCATAAACCGCTTATATTCCTTTGTTGGCACTGTTGCAAAAAGAGGGCCAGAGAACCACTCTTTTTGTGAATGCCTGCTCAAAGAGGTAGTCAGCCTACTAATCACTCAATGTGATAACATGTGGCTAGTTGGTGTAAACACATTCACAAGAGTCTCTGCAGACTCTCTTGCAGGTCTGGACTGATATTCAAAATCTTAAAAATGTCCATGAATGAAATGGCTGTATATATAATCTTAATATATAAAGTGTTCTATCTGCACATACTGGCATATAGATAACATGGCCAAAAGTATCCAGACTTCTGCCTTTCCAAAACATTATCTCAAAAGCAAGGGTATTGAAATTAGGATGGTCTTTTATTTGCTATACTACTTTACTGGGATTTACTTCCATTCAGCCACAAGATCATTAGTAAGTCTAGACACTGCTGCTGGGTGATCAGGTCTAGATTGCAGATACCGTTCCAATTCATTCCACAGTTGGGCTGAAATGTTATTGTCCTGATGTTGCTTGCAGAGTCAGTGTGGAGTACAGTAATGAGTTTTACTGCTGACTAATTTAAGAAAAAAAGTCTGTATACTTTTGGTATGTTTTAAAATATATTTTCTGAAAAGAGATTTTTCATGTAACAAAAATTACCTTATGAACGTGTGTTTAAAGTTGGGATCAGCATGGTGACTAGACTGTATAAAATCAATGAGCCTGTACTCTGTAAAAAAAAAAAGAAGAAGAAAAAAATAAGATTCAAATGTTGTATAAATACACATAAGACAAGGTACTATAAAGTAATGGTTCAGCTTCAAATAGGTAACACAATTTGCAAAAGAAACCAGCAAATTAAAGTATCAGAATCATTTTTCTCTCCTTCCCAGACCTTGCTTTTCCTCCCATTAGGAGGAGGTAGGGAAGGGTGGGGTAAAGTGTGCAAGCACATTTATAATCCGTCTCCTCCCTCTATGCTCTCCAAGATTTCCATGAAACACAGCACAAGGGATCATTATAACTGCAAAGTGTTACATGCCAAACACGCTGAGACTGAACAGCAAAGGCAATTCTTACAGAACAGAGAAAACATATGACAAGACTGCAGAAGAGCAGAATAAGGAAAGACACGAGCCTTAATAGGGAGCTCAATAGAGGGAGCTCCCCCACCTACAGAGGGAAAACATTTTTTGTATTATAGGTTCCCTTTAGGTGAAATGTTCAAACCTGCCAACCCCAGACCAACTGATCTCATATTACATGGATATCATTCAGCACTAGAGGGCCAGCATACACAGACACATAGGGGCAAATTCACTAACAATCGTAGTTTCGCCAGGCGCAACTTCGCCACGCTTCGCCGCACTTCGCCAGCGCTACGCAAATTCACTAAAATCCGAAGTTGCGCTCAGGGGTAGCGTAACGTTGCGAAGTTGCGCTAGCGTTGATTCGCTAAGTGAAGCGAAGTTACGCTAGCGAAGGCTAATTTGCATACGGCGCCAAATTCAAATTTCAATGGAGGAATACATATCAGCACTACAAATGCCTAGAAAACCTTCAAATCATCAAATAAAAATTTTATTTTGACCTACACATGTGCCCACTGTCTAGGTAAGTTGCCATGAGTCAGGAAATGTAGGGGGGAAGGAGGGGAGCCCCAAAAATTTTTTCGATCTTTTTCAGCCTATCACCCATAATGTAGAAAACACGCCAGCGTTTTTTGGGACTTAGAAGAAATTTTGACTTTTTTTGAAACAATCCCTATCTACTCTATTGCGCTTCGCCTGGTCTGAGGTGGCGAAGGAAGTCTAGCGTAAAAGGTAGCGTTCAGTACACTGCGCGCGTTAGTGAATTTGCGTAGTTACATCGCTAGCCAGGCGTAAGGGTGCGAAGTAACACTAGCGAAACTATGCCAGCGTTCGTTAGTGAATTTGTGCAGTAACGGAAATGACAAACGCTAGCGAAGTAACGCTAGCGTTCGGCGCTTCGGCGCTTAGTGAATTTGCCCCATATAATCATAGCTTTGTTTCATATGATTTTATGTGTGTGTGTATGGTCAGTACAGCTAACCAGCCATTAGGAAGGTGACGTCATGAGGCTTCCATTTGAAAGATGACCTGTGCCAATATGAGGCAACTGCGAAATGGATTTTCTGTTTTAACTATTCAGACAAGCTGAAGGGATTTAAAATTGTCTGTCTAAACTGGCCCCAACATCCACATGCATAATACACATGCACATGCTTAATTATATCATGGTCTTATACAAAAATACAAATACTGATTAAAGGTAAGGTTTTCCTTTTCACAAATTATTTATCCCTTACTATTGACTGCATGGCACCCAATGATATAGTGATAGTTTCCAATAGGAGCAATACACTCCCCTAAGTCCAGAGTGCAAAAAATATGGCTAATGTTGAAAATAAAGTCAGCCTATTCTTTCAATTAAAAAACAAACAATTTTGTTATATGTTGTACCAAACACCAATACAGTGACACAGAGGACCACTTTCAGTTTACATCTCCTTAGTTCTTCTGATCTAACTCGCAGAGAATGTCCATGTATAATTACTTTCTCCTTATCTGGAAGCCAGCATAGTGCAATCAGGAATCTCATAGTCGTAGCAGTAATATTTGGTGTTAAGTGTTAGCAATAGACACATACTGGCACATAGTGATGCTCCGCTCTCGCATACTTCTTTATGGCTGTAGGTGCAATAGACGTTCTGACGTTCCAGTACAGTAGACTAAAGAAGTATGTGAGAGCCGCGCATCACTATGTGTCTATTGCTAACACCTTCAGCACACAGGCAGCAATATAGACCAAGTGGCAGACCATTTCACTAATGTGCCCAAATATTACTGCTACTCGATTCTTGTAATTTAATGTTAATGGTTTAAGGAATTTTGGGCTGAATGGTTGGCCCCCACTGATTTTCACCTCACCAAATCTGGCCCTCGTTGCAAAAAGTTTGGACACCCCTGAATTAGGGAATTTAAGGTACTCCTTAATAGAGAGCTCAATATGTCTCTAACTAACATTGCTCATTCTAAAGAGAGGGACTTGTCTGAATATGATAGGGAACTTGGACTATTGGGGAAAATAATTGTGTGAATGATGTATAATCACTGTAAAGAGCTACAGAATATGTAAATGGTATTTAAATAAAAATGTAAACATTGTTAACCACACCATATATGTGTCAGTATCTTTAATTGTGATACAGTATATGCTAGAATCATAAGTTTCCATATCTAGCGATGCATAGGCTAAGGTAATGGATACCAAGAGTTATTTTTCCATGGGAAACTATTAAGAGGATTGTGGCACGCATTTGGAGCCATTTTCCTGGACAAAATATATAACAGACTTCTGACAGGTTATCATGTGCCAAACTAGTACCTAGTAAGTGTGTAGTGTTCATCACTAAAACAGTTACACTTAGACAGGGACAGATTGCATTTTTGTTTTTATTGTAACCATTGGCCAGGGAGAAGAACTTAAGTGAACTGTAGCAGGAGCATGCTTTGTTGTTCTGTATTTTAAGGCTATTGCAACCTTCTCATACTGCTATGAAAGTGGAATTAAAAGTTAAAATGAGTCTGTTTTCAGTTTAAGAGCAGAGAGCAGATTTTGGGCGGAATATGCATTTTTAAGCTTTATCTGGCCAAAATCCTCTCCGTATGCACAGTGGCAGGTAGAGAAAACCATATGTACACACTTATGGATGGAGCTGAGTTGAAGTTTTCTTAATCAGTGTTTTCAAATGTGACAATAGCCTAAATTGTCACTGAACATAGCGCATAGCACTACAGCACTAAACTATAATTGATCAAAAACAGACACAATTACATGCAAAGCTGAGGGCTACCAGAAATCTCTGCCCATAGAAGAGTAGATCATAATCTGACACGAACATCTCATACTGAAGTGCAAGCAGGTCATTGATAACTAGTAAATACTAGGAAAAGAAAAAAAATGGTAGATGTAAACAGGGCTTCTTCAGTTACAAATTACAAAGTCAAAAGTAAAAAATACATATATTTAAGAGACTACATAAAGTTAAAAATGTCTGCTTTGCTTAAAATAATGCACAGAAATGAAATTTGGGGTCCATTATCTGCACAAGCCAGACAAACAGTGGCTAAAATACACGTGCAGTTGGACATACAAACAACCCTTCAATTTATTTGCCATTCTTTGGATGCAAGTAGTGAACCTGGAATGCAGTGCCTACTGGTTGCCATAGCAAAGATTACACCACATTCCTTCTATGTTTAGCAATCTTCTTTTTGTTCAGTTTGTGTTAAGGGCAATACAGTATAGGCGTATATTCGAAGGCACCTTGTACTAATACCTACATCATATTTATGGTACTGCAGGTATTTCTGGTATTTCTAGTAACATAAGGTTGAGGTAAAGAAAGACAACCTATACAATAATGTGCTTTATAAATAGGGTGATGCAGATGTATTACTTATTCTATTGACATAATATGCAATCCCTTAAGATTATTTTACTGTATTAAGTTTCTTATCAACTGAATGTAAAAACTCCAACCCAAGCTCTGGATCATCTCCAAATGATGACACACATCCAATGAGTCCAGTAAGGGGCACCATCAGGGACTCATTTGCTGAGACTGCAATTCTCTTCATAGCAATGAAACTACACCGTCCACCCCCTTCCACGACATCGCTTCAATGCTTAATAGCAACAACACAGTGTTTGGGGGCTGCATTCACCCCAAACTGTCCTACTCCTCAAAATATGGGGCCCACTTTTTTCTGTATCAAATCTTTTCTGGGATCTTGGGATATTTTAGTTATCAGTTCTGACAATGCTTTTTTGAGGTTTTAGGTATAGTCAAAACTGCAAAAATTACACTGTTACTATACAATAAAATCATTTATGGCTGATGTTTGCAAGCAAATTGAAGAAATATGTAGTCAGTGGATACCTGATACCTTGATTCAACTGAATACATTTTTCTGAAATTCTCTCTGACTGCTGACTTAAGTAGAGAACACCAGAGTAATTTCTAAATACCCCTTTTCCCTAAATGTGCGGGGTTTTGTTAAGAAAAAAAACCCTCGAGGCCCAGAAAAAGAGTTAAAAAAATGAAAGAAAGAATGAATGAAAGAAAAAGAAAGAAAGTAAGTTATTATATATTATTATGAAAGTGTTTTCTAGGTTTAGGAGACATTTTTGAAGGTTTTTTGAAGAGGTTTTTAATTTTTTTACATTTTAAATATATTTTGGCTTAAAAAACCCTGAAAGCAGGATTTTAGTGAAACAAGTTTTACTTAATGAATGAAAAAAATATTCCTGCAAATTAGTAGGAGATGACAATTCAAATGGGAATTACTGTGGTAAAAACATAATTAAAAACTTGATTGAAGTTAAACAGAATTTGCATAACATTGTAAATTAACTTTAACACAAAGCATTCAGCATGAATAAAATAAAAAGGCAGTTCATTAGTAGACTATATTAAAACAATATAAAACAGAATAGAGACTTTATACAAGAAACACAGTGTTTTTTAATAAAACAAATTCTGAAGAAAGGGGACGGTTTTTGCCAGTTAGTTAGTTAGTAATGGAGCTACAGCCTACTTATCAGACAAGCTTGCTACAATGTCAAAATATTTGTTTTTATTAGTTTTCTGACTTCAACACAAAAACTAACCTTGTTAATATGGGGCTACCCATCCAAAACACATCCTATTATTTAATTATTATCTTTAGCACCAACGCATTTAAGAACTCTACAGAAATACCTGTAAATTATTCACATTATCACAATCAAATTCAGGACCTAATCGCTGCAAGCAAAGCTTTGAAATCCACATCCATGTGGCACTAGCTTAAAGGTTTCATTATACCACTTTCCTGAATAGTCTACTGTTACCAAAAAAACAAAAAACATTCATATTAAGTGCATTGCTATAACAATGGCCAGCAAGTTTGTCAGGAGTGGTAGATTATGTCCTAGTTTAGTGTACTTTTCATATTTTGAAAAGTTGCACCAAAGTGCGCCCAAATATTGTTTATTAACATTGGGCTAAAAGAAACACTGAATAATTTGTAACAAATAAAGCTTTAATAGCAGCAAATGTATGAATAAATATTGTATATATTTTATTTTTATTTTTTTTTAAATGGTACAAAAATAATTGTTTCTTTTTAGGAACCTTTGCCTTACAGAAAGGTATACAGAACGGTCTGATTAAATTCATTAAGCAAGTCTTAATAATTAAGCTTTTCCAGACCCTCATTAATGGTGATGGGATAATCCGCTTTTGGCAATCAATATGTTAAGCTCCTTTTACAAGCACTTCTATGTTTGTATGCAAAATCACCCATTAGCCCACCAAGTGGTGCTTCAGTTTGTTCCCTTCACCTTTTCAAGAGGCTATGTTTAGTCAGTGGCAATACATTTTACCAGAACAGCAGTATTAGGCAATGGCAGAGCAGCAGTATAACTACTTGAACCACAAGAAGGCTAACTTCAAGATCAAAATGGTTTTGTGCTACCAAAGCGAAGCACATAGTAAGGACTTTACTCATCCATTGATTTTAATATATAGTAGTTATTGTAATAAACCGGTTTCCTAAATGAAATTCATTGAATAGAGATGAGTAGGTTAGAGGGAATTTTTTAAAAATGAGTAGTTAAGGGGGAAAAAATATTTAATTACATTTTGAAAAGATATAGTCAGTCATTTGCCTACTTTAAAAAGTGCACTTAAATGTTTAAAACCCCTTTTATCTTTCACAGCAGTAGTTTTGTCATGTTTTGTGGCTGAGATTTCAGCTCCCTTTTGAAAAGTAGCATTTAGCCAATTGTATCCATTAGTGAAACCAGTCAACAGGGCCCTCTTTACCTCTTGAATTAATTCTCTGTTGTACTTTTGGATGTAATCGGTATGTTCAATGTACACATCATTCTATTGTACAGTGCTGCACTGTTTATAATAATAATCATATTTTCAAGAGTACATGACTGAGTTCTTAGGATAAAGGAGTATTTGCCGCCTTCATGACCCCTAGCCAGTGGTTGGCCAGCAAAGCATGTCTGAAAAATACATTTGCATCTACAATAATGGTATTTGCGTGAACCAAGCCAATGCACTCACAGGTCAGGCCACAACTGTTTAGAAACGCTCACTGACAAATTTTGAGCAATACACTTCAAGTGATATTACATTAGCATGGATAATTAGCAGAGTTGTGGTGCCACTTCTTACAGGCCTCTATGTCCTATTTTGCCCAAATATCTTGTTGTTTCCTTAATTGTTATGTAAACAATAACTCTATAAACTGGGCTCATGTTGAATGAAGTTGTAGGATGCCTCTAATTAAAATTGGAACATAATTTTAATAATGCAAAGTTGTCTCTGGAAATATTTATAAGCCAGTTAGCCAGTAATGATACAGAAAAACTAAATATTTAGTGGAATATTGTAGAGGAAGCGATTGTTTGGGCAGTTTCACATATATGGCAGATCAAGGAGGGAGGCTATTGTGGCATACATTTACTAGATGCTGAAATATGAGGTTCTACTCACTTATTCGAATGCTCAAAACTGAGCACATGAAACATACTTAAGAATACTCAAATCCATATCCAACTCTTTGGTCAGCAGGCCATATTGTTGAATGTGGAGGCTTTTTTTATGCTTCTTAGTTTCAGCTTTAGAATTGCATAGTATCAGAATAGTAGATGGTTGAGGTCATGAGACCGAGGAATTGTATTCCCACATTTAGCAAAACTCTGGAGACCATGGCGGCAAGAAGTGATGCCATTCTCGGATGTGAAGGATGTCTTAAAGGCTATCCTGTTCCAGTCCAATCACTGCTGGGTCTTATACTCAGATCCAATATAGCATCACTCAATTGCTTTGCAAGCTTTTCCTAAACTGGACACACCCAAAAGCACTCATATTATGATTATAATGAAATCACAAGTGTAGTGTTCTAGGAAGCATGTGAAGCATGAACAAATGTAAAGAACCAACTTAGAAATAAGTGATTTATAGGAAAAGTATTGTATTGTGAATTATAAGGGATTATGCATTTTATAATATACAGTAAACATATTAAACAAGTAGCAGAAAAATAGAAGTAACCGTGACAAATTTTTACACAGATGTAGTGATGTGAAAGCCCTTTCAAAGAAGCAAGGTGCTTATTCTGCATTGTTTGCATACGGATCGCAGCATAACACAAGGCACACTCTGTGCAGATTCAACATAAAACATATTCCATAATGATGGTTCTATAGTTTAAAAAAAATGTATACCATATTCATATCTGTAGAAATCGGGAGTTCTTTTGAACTTTTGAATTATATTTAACAGTGAATGCTACTGTTGCCCTGCTTTAAACTGTTTCTGGGTAACTTGGATTTATTAGATGTGATTTGTTATTTTGAGTACTTTGGAGCCAGCCTTAGAGTACAATGAGCTCTGCAGTTTCCTAAAGGGACAGATGTTTTAAGTTAGGAGCACCTGGCAGTAAATACTGTCCTGTCCCTCTAAAGATTATTAGTTTACAAGTTAAAGATGGAAGTTTCTACATCAGCAGAACATTCATGAAATTACACATCAGTGACATGGAGGAGTTTTTTAGACAGGTGCCATTTGCCGCCATTCTGCTCATGCAAAAGGACAAGCTTGTTTATGAAGAACTCTTCTAGCAGCAAAGAGTAATATTCTGTAAGATTTATTTCAGTTGGTTCTTTTTGTCTAAATTCAGCAGATTTTGAACTGTGTATATACACACTAGGGAAAATGAGACCAAGCTAATATGAGACCAAGGAATATGTAGGCTATGTCCTTTGCTCTCATTAGGAGTTATGGCACACAGGAGATCTGCAGCACAATGTCCAGGACTTGTATGTTCCCTTTTTCTTCAGTTACTCATAAATAAAGCATGTTCAGATTCAGAACTACATGGAGCAAAGCAATTCCCTATTACACTTATTTCTTAGTGAATAATTATTACCTAAGCCCTCAAAGAGTCTCCATGTCATGAGATCTCCAAGCAAGATTCCATAACCAGCATTCTGTTTGCAAGCAGTGAAATAGATGCTGTAAATAGATGAGGAAGATGATCTTTCTACAATAAAATATGCATGATAGTAAACAGCCAGTGGAATGTTTAAAGACGTTGTCTACTTATACAAATAATTTGTATTTCCTCTTTGCATCACAACTGTCTGTAAATGTTAGTATTAAGTAAAGATTATTATATTTTGTATAAAGAATATCATATTTTGTATAAAGAATGTCTCATTAGCTCACATGCAAACACACTCTCTCTCCCTCTTTTTTCTGACTGAAATTGTGTTTCCATAGTAAATTGCTATTTGTAGATACTATTATGGACATTCACACAATGGCCAGGAGGTAATCAAATTATGCTCATACGGGAGTCTCCCTGGTTATCATTCGTTGCATGTATTAACAAACAGCCAAACTGATCTATCTATCTATCTATAACAAAAAAATATATACACAGCCCCACAAAGCATATGTTTCAAAATGTTAAGGATACAGAAAGCAAGCCATTTTCTGACTCTAAGAGCAGATAAATCCTGCAGTACTGAAAGCAGTTTACTGCTCAGAAATCTTTCACTGTTGAATTGAGCCAACCCTGTTTTATCTGCTCTGCCAGCTCTCTCCTCAAAAAAAAAACTCAGAGAGAAAGCAATCTGTGTGTCTGAGCATTGGATAACCCCATGAGTCACAGCTGTGGTATTTTTAGCTGAGAATATGAAACTCCCAAAGTGTGATTCTCATTATAAAATATATATATATATATATATATATATATATATATATATATATATATATATATATATATATATATATATATATAGACATACATACAGTACATACAAAGTGCAAAGTGATGGCACTCACAGGATTTTAAGCAAAAAACAGACAAAAGGTAAAAAAAAAAAAAAAAAGATAAAAAAGGTTTATTCATCCAACGTTTCGGTCCCACACAGGAACCTATTTGCCTACCGAGATGTTTACTCTACTCCTGCTGGTTAAAGAGTTCCGTATCTTCTCTTGGAACTCAGATGTTATTATAGGTGGCGATGCCATTAACATGCTTTTATTACACTAAATACCATGGTTTTGACACAGTACTGGGGGCAGATGCACGTCTCTCACTGATGGTCACTGTAGCCCTGGAATTGCGGCTATAAATTAATTTGATGTCTCACACACACACCTATACTTTTTATCAAGTCCTGAGAACTTGACACTGATGACAGCTTGAGTTAGGAGCCGAAACGTTGGAATAAATAAATTAAAATTTTTTGCACTGAACTAAGTCCTGAGAGTTCTTTCTTGAAGTTCTGTGTCATATGTTTAACCAGCACCCAGGCAGTGACTATGTTTTGGATTTTTGAGTGCACCAGCATATAGTTGGAGACATAAAGCTAAAGTACCCATGTACTGCAATATCTACTTGATACCATTGTCAGAAAGATCTTATTAAGAAGGGGCCAGAAGCAATAACTAGCCCCAGTATTGGTCCCTGGTGCAGTCGCACCCCCTGCACTGGCAGTAGTTCCGCCCCTGACTAGCTTTAGAATCTAGAAAGAACTTTCTCAGGACATAATCACATGCTCTGAAAGGGATACGTGGAACATTAGTAAGGCTGACATACAGACAGTACATCATAAGCCTGTAAGTATGACATTGTCGACCAAGTGCCAGCTTTGGTGCTCTACACTAAGACTACCAACTTCCTAAATAAGTGCTGCTTCTACCATCCGCATGGTTTATATACAGTGGTTTATATACAGTACATGCTTACAACTCAAGACAAAAAAAACAGATATAACAACAAATTTGTGATCTACACAAAAATTTTTGAATGCACTATATGTAAGCAAAGCCTAATTTAAAAAGGCATTTCCATGAAAATGCATGCAGCTATCAAAAAGATTGTAAATTGCCTTTTGTAAAATCTAACTTTCACAAAAGTTCAGTGTGTAAGTGGAAACAATTGGGTAAAGGAAAAGAGAGACGGAGGGCTGGTTTACGAGAGAGACATCAAAGACTCTGCAAAGCCTCCAGGACAGGAAGAGACAGGGAGGTGTTTTTAAATGGAAACATTTTTTATTCCTGAAGGCTTTATCCAAACAGAAAGATCCCATTTTAACCCTGTATAGTGAGCAAAAATATGTAATGCTAAACACTAATGTCTGAATGTAGTAAATGTCATTCACGGGACAGAAATTTACCTCTGCACTTATTTGTAATAAATTTGGAAAACTGTAGTACCTCATCTACCAGCAGAAAAAGGTCACATAGTGCATGTATTAAAACATCTTAGTAAAAAAAGTTATTTTTTGCACCAACAAAAAAAGCAACCTTTAAGCAAAACGTTATACAATGTGTTATTATGGTTTGCAGTTTAATAATTAACAGTATATCATACAATGCTAATTTTTGCTCTTAATTTTGCAAAACCAAAGTGTACAGCTTTAGCATTCCAGCAGTACTTACATATTTAAATGCATTATACAATGCAGGAAGAGGCAGTGCTTAGGCTGTGAGCTAAGCACTGCTAGGGCTAGGAGTCTCCTGAAACACATTATTCATGCTAAATTAAAATACTTACCAGTTGTGCAAAGCTATAAAAGTTGATGTTGCATGGCAGATCTGCAGTATATCATCAAAGAAACAAAGTAAAAATGCAGCATATCTCAAACCCACAATTTGGTTACTTTTTTCTTTGACTGGAACCCGTGGCATATTTTTGTATAAAAAGCTTTAACTGCACACCAGGGCATTGCTAGATCTCTCTCTCTTTAAAAACAATACCCTTTGGGCCACTGTTTCTGTTGCATCAAGGTACAGCTAGGATGGTTATTCCACTGGTGGTCTGGATTTATTTCCTGTAGTCTTAATAAATTGCAGAGTAAAACAAGACTTTGATGGTTTTCACAGTTTGAGTGTCTTGTTAACAACCTCCTTTCCTGGTTGAGGACCTCCTCTACAAGGCAGAAGAGTTTAAAGGGATCCTGTCATCGGAAAACATTTTATTTTCAAAACGCATCAGTTAATAGTGCTATTCCAGCAGAATTCTGCACTGAAATCCATTTCTCAAAAGAGCAAACAGATTTTTTTATATTCAATTTTGAAATCTGACATGGGGCTAGACATTATATCAATTTCCCAGCTGCCCCTGGTCATGTGACTTGTGCCTGCACTTTAGGAGAGAAATGCTTTCTGGCAGGCTGCTGTTTTTCCTTCTCAATGTAACAATGTAGAAACTGAGGTGGAGAGCTTAAGGCCTTGAACACATACCTTTGCGGTACCAGGTGCTGTACTAAAGGACCCACGCCTGTTACAGGGCCAAATTATCCAGTCAGAGCAGATATCAGCAGCACACCGTAGATATGAACAAACGTGTATTTTATTGCATCAAATTATTTTAAACAGGGCCCTGTTTAAAATAATTTGATGCAATAAAATACACGTTTGTTCATATCTACGGTGTGCTGCTGATATCTGCTCTGAATGTAACTGAATGTGTCTCAGTGAGATATGGGTTTTTACTATTAAGTGTTGTTCTTAGATCTACCAGGCAGCTGTTATCTTGTGTTAGGGAGCTGTTATTTGGTTACCTTCCCATTGTTCTTTTGTTTGGCTGCTGGGGGGGGAAGGGAGGGGGGTGATATCACTCCAACTTGAAGTACAGCAGTAAAGAGTGATTGAAGTTTATCAGAGCACAAGTCATATGACTTGGGGCAGCTGGGAAATTGACAATCTGTTTAGACCCATGTCAGATTTCAAAATTGAATATAAAAAAATCTGTGCAGAATTCTGCTGGAGCAGCACTATTAACTGATTCATTCTGAATGTTTTTTCCCCATGACAGTATCCCTTAATAGTTAATATCTAACTGACCAGTAAGACGTAGCTAGATGTTTCATTTAAATGCTGCAGATCAAGATAATAGGATTAGATCCCGACATTCTGACCTTCTTAAAAAGTGATGCTGAAATGTTGTCGGGCAAGCACTTGTGTAAATTGATTCAGCCAGCAAGGTTCAGGAGCAAATATTGCATTGGACACACACTGGGAGACTTATCATTACTATTTAAGGTCAAAGGCATATGGAGCATGTGATCCCCTCTGCATTTTCATGCAATTATGTATAATTATGTCATTAACTAAAAGGGTGCAAAGTGCAAAGAAATAGATGGAAGCCTCTATGTTTTTCATAGTTTCCACCTTTCCCCATGGGTGAGCATCCATAGATTGAGGTCCTTAGATTGACTACCACATGTGGTGGGCTGGGGGTAGCATGCACATACCCAAAAACGTTGTTCAGATGCACAAATGAGGGGAGTGCAGGCCCGGATTTGTGGAGAGGCCACCAAGGCCTGGGCCTTGGGCGGCAGGATTTTAGGGGGAGGCATGTTACCCAACCACATTGGTTCAGAAACATTGGACATGTGCATCATATACAGTTTTTTAAATTTCCTGTGCACCAATCCCCATTGCTTCGGTGAAAACGATAAATGATGATGAAGGATGAAAATTTGAGCAAATAAAAGGGAGGGGACAGGGACGATGAACGACAGCAGGCCTAGGGGTGCCTGCTATGTAAATCCGGCCCTGGGGGAGTGGGCAATTGCAGGGTGCGTTTGCCTTATGGGCTCTGGTGCAACAACCAGACTCATATGCTTACTGACTGAGCACTAACGGTTGAGATTAAGAAATTGTAGTCTACACAATTTGAGGAATAACAAATATAACTTTAAACTTTAGGGACTGTATATATAAGTAACAACAGATTTAGCATCCTTTGTGTAGGGACTCAGTCAGGCAGGGGAAAGCGATTATCACTGTAGTACTTCATAAATCGACAAGTACAGTAGTTCAGCCTACACATAAACTTCTACACTATATTTCAAGTTGTTTTTTTAGTAGTAAGAGTTGGTGCTTGGTACATGCAGGTTGTGAGGGAGTTCCAGAGATAAGCAGCAAAGTTTAAAAAAAAAAAAAGGTGGGTGAAGCACAATGTTCATTGGCACAATGCAAATCCATGAAAGCAAAACAGTGATCAGTGGATACGAGACTGGACACCCTCAAAGAGGGTTTTTGCATTATGAAAGTAAATGCACTTGAGAAGTCAGAACCAGAAGTACCCAGAACATAAACAGACAGATACTGCTTTCGAAATTAATTAAGTTGAAAAAATTAACTTCATTACAACAGATCAATTGAGAAACATGAGATAATTTAACCCATGATTTGCTACAACAAATGGAAAACGTTTAAAAAAAAAAAAACACACACACACGTTGGCCCATACCTAGCATTCTTTCACAGTAGACAAAATGCATATTGTGCCATAGCCTTTAGGCAATTTTACAAGCAAGTTGGAATACTGTAAATAATCAACAAATAAAACATTTGTACAGCAACCGCAGAAGTAACAGCTGTTAACCTGCAGTCACTTGTACAGTTCAGTAACTGACCCTAGAACACATGGACTCCAGAGCACATTGAGATACAGGTAGTTTAGAATTTACAGTTGTGCAAGTTAAAAATGCAATCAGTGTACAATATTAGCAGTAATCTGGATAAGCTAAAATACTTTTTAGGGGTCATCCACCTAAAAACTGATTATTTCCATAATGAAAGTAAATGTAATTCTAAGCAACTTACATATATATTATATTAACAAGACAGTAATTTCCCCCCATAAGTTATTCAAGTTGAATAAACAGGCACATTTCCAGCTGTGTATGTGGAACAGAGAGAGCTTACATTTTCTTTCAATTACTGTCCATTTATATACTGTATAATGAGGGGAAAAAAGAATTTGGCACAGCAATGTCACAAATAGCTGATCTTCAAGCCAGCCCAGACTCAAAAGTATCACTTGACAGCAATCTCACTTCTTCAGTCAGAAGGACAAAAAGGCACTAGCAATACTATACCGTATACATATATGCCATTTGCAGCTAGTATCTGTATGACAAATCCATGGTTACTAGATTTTTTCCAACTAACTTTAATAAAATGGGACTGCATCAAAAAAAGGAATGGAAGATATGGATTCAAAACAATCTACTCTGAAACCCTAAATTCTACAATATAAGTATATCCATGGCAAAGCAAGCAAACACCACGAAAATCCTTGACCTGTATGCATGATTCACACTGTCACTTCTCAGTCATGCCAAAACTTTTACTTGTAACCTCATCCCAAATTCTCCATCAGCCCCCACCCTACCTCTAAAGTCAACTTTCCTCCATCAGCTGACAGCCTAACTATAGAACATAGTACTAGCCCGATCATAATGGATTATGAAAGGAAATGCAAAGCCTTGCATGTGTCTGCACCCAATTGTTCCAGGTGCAGGTGAAGAAGAAAGAAGCTGCAAGCGTAGTGGATGATTCTTGGCCAGCTTTTTTTATGCATGCAAAGGCATCTTAGGCATTAGCTTAAGAGACAGTGTTATAGTTAAGGCTTTGGCAAGGGCGTGTAGGGCCGTTCACCTATACAGCAGAGACCAGAGAGGAGAAATGACAACCAATGGAGGAAAGCTAACAACATAAGTAGAAGAGCAGAATGCTATGAATTGATGAAGAATATGGGAAGGGAGCAGAATTGATGATGAGTTGTAAGAAAGAAGTCCACCTTCCAAACACTAGCTTTCCATGATTTATTTTTGGCAGTTTTACCAAAACTGAAGTTTAAAATGTAATGTTCCTGTCTGTTTCAGTCTGGCAGCTCAGGTGCAGATTACCAACTGTTACAATTTGCAATGTTAGTAGATACATTTCACAGCAGAATCTGTGGGATTTTAGCAACTATTTTATCAATTATAACACCTGCCTTTAATGAAACTCACTGATTCAGCTCAGCAAGGCCAAATATAAGAAATGTATCCACAAATGTATCAATTTAGAGCAGTTTAAAGTCGGTGACCCTCCTCCCAGAGCTGCTTTAGAAAGACAAAGGAAGGTGAAAAATGAAACTTTAAACTTCAATAAATGGCATGGCAAATCACTTGTAAAGTACAGGCATTTGGGTAGATTTAACCTAAAATGCAGTGTCGGACTGGCCCACCAGGATTGCAGGAAAAGTCTCAGTGGGCCCTCATGCTGTTGGCCTATTTCATGGCCATTCCCTATTTCAATGAGATCTAAGTGGCTTAATAGATGGAATAATAGATTATAGTATTATAGTATATAAAGAAAAGAGACTAGGAATATAGAGGTTGAGTGAGGAGAGGAAGGATAATAGTAGTCAGAGTGGGCCCCTGGTCTAAGGTTACTTGGTGGGCCCCTGGTATCCCAGTCCGACACTGCTAAATACCGTACCAGCAATACCACCACCAAAGATTTTTGCATCCTGGAAAAATTAGTACAGATTCAAACAAATCATACTTTAATATAATCTTTTCTGGTAAAAAAAAATTTCTACAAAATATCACTCATTACCACCTTACATTGATGGGGAATCAAATCCGTCTTTAGCCTGAGAAACATTAAAGGCAAGATACACATGGATGTGCCCATATTGCCCCAATAAAATTTTCAAAACTTATGAAACTCAGACATGCGTAGATCTTCATGAGTCTCTAAAAACAAAATCATGTTATTCTTTCACTATGGTAACTGATATTATTAAATCACATTCAAATAAATGAAATGACATGCAACTCTGTTATTTTCAACACAGAATGGTAGCAGGGCTATTGTGAGTAAAAGCAGTTAATACAACTAGTGAGATTTGGCTTTGAGGTGTACATTCTGATTACAAATCAACATTTGATGATAAGGATGTGAAATGCTGAAAGCTGTAATATTTATACAGTAACACAAACATTTTAGGGCTATAACATATGTAGCGATTTTAAGCATTTTGCTTAATGTGTTTTTCAGTAGCCCAGACATTAGGGCCACGATGTTCTCTATGAAATCTGCTTCAAAGTACACTGCTGAACACTGCACACCAAGAATCACTTCACAATGGTTTAAACAAGCACTTCCAGAAGATCTCTGGGCTAGAACATTCTTTTCCATAGAGGTCTGCCAGCCTGGGGAAAAAACAGCAATTTTATTTCACTGGGATGCCATATTGGCCTGCACCAGCCTTTCCTTGTATGAACTCGGCTACAGTGAACACTGTATGAATCTGAATCCTGCAGAAAATACTAGGATTTGGCTGAATCCTGAATTGATTCTGGTGCTGCCACAAAAAGTCATGAGGGAAAAGGGAGAGAAATGAGAAACGGAAAAAAAAGTATTTTTTGCACTTGTGGGTCAAACGCCTGAAAGAATGTTGCAATCCAGCTAAATAAAAGACCTAGGATTTCTGACTGCTGTTACTGTTTTAAAAGTCAGAGCCAGGGAAAAAGAAAAGGATAAACAAATAGAGCTTTCAAAATGCTTTTACAGATAGCTTTGACGTGTATTAATATATATTGGAAACATACAGAAAGATAAGGTAAATATAAACCTATATGGCAATATTAGATACAATACAAGCTTCTTTATTCTCAGAAATTATGAAGTCACTGCCAAGGACATTGTTGAGCTGGTACATGATGACTCCGGGTTATCTGCAAGACTCTACTTTTCCTCCCTTTCACCCAGATAGAACTGCCTGTTATATGCATGCACAGTCGACCTTTACTTTTTAAAAGTCACACAACTTTTTATTTAACATGTCATGTTACTGCTTTAAGAAGCGTTGTCTGATATAATAGGTTAAAACACCAGCTACCAAATTCATTATTTAAGTCAGGGCTGTCCAACTGGAGGCCCATGACCTGCTGAGTCTGCCTGCTGTGTCTTCTTACCATGTGTAAGATTTAATGGGTATCACTACAGAGATTAACTGGCTCAGCATTGTTTAAACCTATGTATTGTTCACAATTGTAACACCATGTAACACCAGGTCTTGTTTACATCCCTAAAGCCCTGTACTGTTCACACCTGAGACCCAGACTGAAACTGCCCACATTGTTCACCTGTTCACACCTTATTCAAAATGCTAATGGGGCACCAGCAATGTGTCACTGTATGTAGTACATCTTACTTAGAGTGTTCCTGATAGGTTTCCCTGTCTCCTGCTCTGTTCTGCCCTATGCTCCCTGTGTGAGCCATGCTCTGCCTGCCCTATTGTCCTTGGGCGTGGCATACTCTGTCTGTGCCATACTCTGCCAGTCTGTCCCATGCTCCCTGTGTGTGCCAAACTCAGCCTTCCCTAGGCTCTCTGTGTGTGCCCTGCTCTGCCTGTGAAACATAAGCCTGGTATTTCTTCTGGGGGTTTGTTAGCATTTGAAAATTATTGTTAGGGGCTCCTAACTCATCTGGAGTATGCAGTGCAGTTTTAGACTCCAGTCCTTAAGAGGGATATAAATGAGCAGGAGAGAGTGCAGAGACGTGCAACTAAATTGGTTAGAGGGATGGAAGACTTAAATTATGAGGGTAGACTGTCAAGGTTGGGTTGTTTTCTCTGGAAAAAAGGCGCTTGTGAGGGGACATGATTACACTTTACAAGTACATTAGAAGACATTATAGACAAATAGCAGGGGACCTTTTTACACAGAAAGTGGATCACCGTACCAGAGGCCACCCCTTTAGACTAGAAGAAAAGTAATTTCATTTGAAGCAACGTAGGTGGTTCTTCTCTGAGAAGGAAAAACAGCAGCCTGCCAGAAAGCATTTCTCTCCTAACGTGCAGGCACAAGTCACATGACATGGGGCAGCTGGGAAATTGACAAAATGTCTAGCCCCATGTCAGATTTCAAAATCGAATATAAAAAAATCTGTTTGCTCTTTTGAGAAATGGATTTCAGTGCAGAATTCTGCTGGAGTAGCACTATTAACTGACGCGTTTTGAAAAAAACATTTTCCGATGACAGGATCCCTTTAAGAATGGCTTGGATGATTTTTTTGTACAGACATAATATCAAAGGCTATTGTGATACTAAACTCTATAGTTTGTATAGGTATGGGTATATAATTTATGTGAAAGTATAGAGGGGTGTGTGTATGGATGCTGGCTTTTCATTTGGAGGGGTTGAACTTGATGGACTTTGTCTTTTTTCAACCTGATTTAACTATGTAAGTATGTAACTAAGGTGTTTAACCATGTGCTGGGGGAGGCGCTGTGTTATCCACAAGGGAGAAGGAGGCATATGGATTTAAGGGTATGTCTTCACATGACTTAACTTTGTTCACATGAGAAATATCCCTGCAGTAAGCACAAATCATATGTATTTTTGGTGTGCTATTAAGGTGGACATGGTTTTGTGGTAACATGGGTGCCGTTTAAAGTGGGTGTGGGCTAAACACTGGCTTCTATTATCGGCCCACCACCATGTAGACCAGAAAAATCCCGGCCCTCGTAGCATAGAAGTTGGAAAGCACTGATTTAAGTCAATTGCTGTGCTATCCAACTACAAACCCTCAAACCTGAAGTTCAGTTTTAATAGAATTCTATGCCCCCCACCAATTTGTCCAAAAGCTAAATAAGCTATGTATGTAACATCATTATATCAACATTTTCAATGGGAACTAAGGGCTGGTGAAAGGCTTTACTTTACCCTTTAATATAATCAAGCACTCAAATATCTAGTTTTGCAGCTAATTGGTTCTCTACATTAAAAGTCAGACATCATGGATATATATATATATATATATATATATATATATATACATATATATTATTATCAGGGTTCCTGTGCAAACGCAAGCGATATGTGCAGTTTTTAATCCCAGGGTTATTGCTGCCAGGTATGGATTTGCACTCTGCATTAAACTGTGTGTGTGGAGACTGCACCATTTCTAGGGTCCATTTGTATGCAACAACAACTGTGGCTAGGTTAAAAAAAAAAGAAAGAAAAAAAGAGCACCATAGTTCTGTAGCTGGAAGAAAGGTTATAAACATTATACATACACACAGCAAATAGAGGTTCATTATCCATTATCCAGAAACCCGTTATCCAAAAAGATCTGAATTACGGGAAGGTCCCATAGACTCCATTTTAATAAATTAATTAACATTTTTAAAATGCATTTCCTTTTTTTTCTGTAATAAAAAAACAGTACCATGTACCATAACTAAGATATAATGAATCCATATTTGAGGCAAAATAATTAATATTTTAATGATTTTTTAGTAAACAAAGTATTTGTATCTTCTGCGAAGGATTCGGGGGTTCGGCTGAATCCAAAATACTGTATTCGGTGCATCCCTAATATATATATATATATATATATATATATATATATATATATATATATATATATATATATATATATATATATATATATATATATATATATATATATATATATATATATATATATATATAGTCAAGTACAAGAGGTCCTCTGCACTCAACCCATTATCAATATATTTAAGACAGAGACATTTTGTGCATACTGCTACTAAAAAATGCCTTACCCTTTAAACAACACAGGGATTGTTTGTCCATATATTGCAATATATTTAAGCTGGCTAACTACGTCAAAGTCATCCCATATCTGGCCAGTCCTACGCTTGATTTTCATCTGATTCACTAAGAATTCAATTGCTTAATTATACAATTTACAAAGGGACTAAGTTTTACCTGCTATAGTCAGGTGATCCCACTGGTGTCTAATAAAAGAGCAGCCAAGTTTGGGAGTTTTACTTTGAAAGCAGCAAGTAAGTTGCAGGTAAAACTTAGTCCCTTTTCAAAATGTATAATTAAGCAATTGAATTCTTAATGAATCAGATGAAAATTAAGCGTAGGACTGGCCAGATATGGGATGACTTTGACGTAGTTGGCCAGCTTTAATATATTATGCAATATATGGGCAAACAATCCCTGTTTTGTTTAAAGGGTAAGGCATTTTTTAGTAGCAGTATGCACAAAATGTCTCTGTCTTAAATATATTGATAATGGGTTGAGTGCAGAGGACTCTTGTATTTGTCTATATGTATTTTGTGGTCACAGCCTCATTGCACCCCCAGCCTAATGGTTTTAAAAAATAGTGGTGAGCACAACTTTCCCTTGTTTGTTATAGTTATACAGGAGCAGTGACCAGCTCCATGTTGTAGCTCCCACCCCTCCCAGCTATAGTCAGGTGATCCCACTGGTGTCTAATAAAAGGGCAGCCAAGTATGGGAGTTTTACTTTGAAAGCAGCTAGTAAGTTGCAGGTAAAACTTAGTCCCTTTGTAAAATGTATAATTAAGCAATTGAATTCTTAGTGAATCAGATGAAAATTAAGCGTAGGACTGGCCAGATATGGGATGACTTTGACGTAGTTGGCCAGCTTAAATATATTGCAATATATGGACAAACAATCCCTGTGTTGTTTAAAGGGTAAGGCATTTTTTAGTAGCAGTATGCACAAAATGTCTCTGTCTTAAATATATTGATAATGGGTTGAGTGCAGAGGACCTCTTGTAGTTGACTATATGTATTTTGTGGTCAAACCCTCATTGCACCCCCGCCTAATGGTTTTAAAAAATAGTGGTGAGCACAACTTTCCCTTGTTTATATATATATATATATATATATATATATATATATATATATATATATATATATATATATTATATATTATATATATATATATATATATATATATATAAAATATATATATATATATAAAATATATATATATATAATATATATATATAATATATATATAGAACAGTCCTAGTCAGGTGCACTCTCTTCCAAAAAACATCCGCCTGGGTGCAGGTAAAAATATCACTATCAAACCCTCTCAACAAACCGCACTCCAAAGACTTGTAAGTTGTCAAAAATCAAAATGCCTTTATTTCAACGTTTCGGCTCTCACTCGTGAGCCGTCTTCAGGAAAGTGGAAAACTCTACAAATGTGAAGCGCTTTTTAAGTGCAGAAATGGCGCCAAATGACGTCATCATTAGTGGGTGTGTTCAAACCATGACAACAATACAAACAAATAATAAACGTTGCATCTCCGTGTCTGCAATGATCTAATCTGTGTATCCATGAGTGCATGAGATTACCTAAGTGCATATTCACCCCAGCGTGCATCTTTAAAAACAGCCGTTGTGTGCAGCTGCGTCCCCTGTCTCGCATCAGAGAACGTAATTAAAAACACTTACCCCCAGGCGATCTAAGGTGTGGGCCGCTCTCTCCCTCACAGTCCCCCCTCTCGGCAGATCATACCTGTGTAGTGTGCTAATTCGCCCGTCCGCTCATTTTACTTCCCGGTTCCTAGAGGCAACAGCTCCCTGCTCTCGCGCAGTATCCGGCCTTAGTCCCGCCCACGTTGCCATGGTGCGTACTAACGCTTTCAACTGCGGGGAAACCATAGACTCCATTCACTCCTTGCAGGCGACGATGCGCATTCTTGCCCAGAATATGACTCTCTATCCACATTGTATGGTCACATCACTCTTTCCCTGGCATCAGGGTGTACACTAACCATATGGTCTGTGGCCCCCCTTCTGTCGTCAGGGATATAGTGCAACACTCACCCAGGGTTACTCCTGGTTCTGTCATTTCTGGTCTGCTGGAGTGATCATAGGAGTATTTTGGTAGAGCGTGTTACCGGAGCTCATAGGTGCTCTCTTAGTACATACCTCCAATCGCATACCTTCATAAATCGGCCTGCACACTGGTATGTTTAATCGCCAGGGGACCCTCGTTCCTTCTCGGCCTCTCACCTTTCTCCCTGGGGTATAATCACGACCTAAAAACATAAATCCCAGATCAAAACAAATATCAATTCCATAATAACCTTCTTGTAACATCAGTTATAGGATACATATTATCAACTGCAATTTGTTATACTGTAATCATATTATCTACTCCCACTCTCATGTTTCAAAAATGTTCAGGGACTCAAAGTAATGTTTCTTGTCAAAGCAAAAGTATTCACTGGTGCGTTTGCGGAGCGAGGATACCCCAGGAAACTGATAAATGAACAACTACAAAGAGCCAAATTAATGACACAGGACAAGTTGCTAAGCCCAGACAACACCAAAAAGAAGGACATGACGGATCTAATTTTCACCACAGAATGGACGGACACCAGTGTGGATATTAAAAAATCAGTAACCAATAGATGGGAAATCATTCAGGTGGATAAAAACTTACCTTTTGCCGACAAAAAACCTCTTGTAGCCTATAGAAAAGGGCAGAACCTAGGGGATATTCTAGTGGTTAAAAATCTAACAAGTCCACAGAAGAAGAGCCAAACGTGGTTAGATAGACCATTAAAGAAAGGGTGCTTTAAATGTGCGGGATGTTTAACTTGCAGCGGAATGTCGCAGGGCACTTTTTTTACACACCCTAGCCTGGGCACTAAATACAGGATTGAACACAGGGTCACATGTACCAGTGATCATGTAGTATACATGGCTTGGTGTCCCTGTGGGCTGCATTACGTGGGGAAAGCGACCACCACATACAGGGAGCGTATGAATAACCATAGGAGTGCCATAAGGAGTGCACTATCCACGGGGAAGACTGACCAGCCGGTAGCGAGACATTGGCTTATACAAAGACATACATTACCGCAATTTAGGCACATGATTATTGACCACATACCAGCACCAAGAAGAGGAGGCAACAGAGGTTTGATTTTGTTACAACGAGAATCTGAATGGATCTACAAACTTAACACCCTGGCCCCCAAAGGCTTAAATGAAACCTTACCCATGTCACCCTTTTACTAATGATGTTCTCCCCCCTGTACAAGTGATGACTCTATTTTCTCGGTGGTAGCACTGGAACGCACCAGTGAATACTTTTGCTTTGACAAGAAACATTACTTTGAGTCCCTGAACATTTTTGAAACATGAGAGTGGGAGTAGATAATATGATTACAGTATAACAAATTGCAGTTGATAATATGTATCCTATAACTGATGTTACAAGAAGGTTATTATGGAATTGATATTTGTTTTGATCTGGGATTTATGTTTTTAGGTCGTGATTATACCCCAGGGAGAAAGGTGAGAGGCCGAGAAGGAACGAGGGTCCCCTGGCGATTAAACATACCAGTGTGCAGGCCGATTTATGAAGGTATGCGATTGGAGGTATGTACTAAGAGAGCACCTATGAGCTCCGGTAACACGCTCTACCAAAATACTCCTATGATCACTCCAGCAGACCAGAAATGACAGAACCAGGAGTAACCCTGGGTGAGTGTTGCACTATATCCCTGACGACAGAAGGGGGGCCACAGACCATATGGTTAGTGTACACCCTGATGCCAGGGAAAGAGTGATGTGACCATACAATGTGGATAGATAGTCATATTCTGGGCAAGAATGCGCATCGTCGCCTGCAAGGAGTGAATGGAGTCTATGGTTTCCCCGCAGTTGAAAGAGTTAGTACGCACCATGGCAACGTGGGCGGGACTAAGGCCGGATACTGCGCGAGAGCAGGGAGCTGTTGCCTCTAGGAACCGGGAAGTAAAATGAGCGGACGGGCGAATCAGCACACTACACAGGTATGATCTGCCGAGAGGGGGGACTGTGAGGGAGAGAGCGGCCCACACCTTAGATCGCCTGGGGGTAAGTGTTTTTAATTACGTTCTCTGATGCGAGACAGGGGACGCAGCTGCACACAACGGCTGTTTTTAAAGATGCACGCTGGGGTGAATATGCACTTAGGTAATCTCATGCACTCATGGATACACAGATTAGATCATTGCAGACACGGAGATGCAACGTTTATTATTTGTTTGTATTGTTGTCATGGTTTGAACACACCCACTAATGATGACGTCATTTGGCGCCATTTCTGCACTTAAAAAGCGCTTCACATTTGTAGAGTTTTCCACTTTCCTGAAGACGGCTCACGAGTGAGAGCCGAAACGTTGAAATAAAGGCATTTTGATTTTTGACAACTTACAAGTCTTTGGAGTGCGGTTTGTTGAGAGGGTTTTATATAATATATATATATATATATATATATATAATATATATATATATATATATATATATATATATATAAAATATATATATATATATATATATATATAAAATATATATATAAAAAATATATATATATATATATATATATATATAAAATATATATATAAAAATATATATATATATATATATATATATATATATATATATATATAAAATATATATATAAAAAATATATATATATATATATATAAAATATATATATAAAAAAAATATATATATATATATATATATATATATATATATATATATATATATATATATATATATATGTATATATATATAATGGAAAGACTCCTTACCTGGGATACACCAGGTCCTGAGCATTCTGGATAACAAGCCCCATACCCGTATGTGGTGTTACAGCTTTATATAGCAGCTTTACTGCTGCTATATAATTTAATTTTATCAAATTTGGCATTAAGAAAACTAACTATAGTTAATAAAATGTAATTAATACCAAGAATAATATAGCTGAGTTTTCTTACGCTACAGGTAACTGGTATGCCACTTCTCATAGTCAACAACTGGAATTACAAAGACAAAATCTATATACATTTTATACAAATTTTAAGTAGGTGCATAAGGGAATGTAATTTATTGCTTCCAGTCAAAAGATTTTCAGTTGTCCACATAAACATGACTCTTTATAAAAATGTAAAACTTAAAAATAAGCAACCCTAGGATAATGAGATATGGAAAGGCAAGTAAAAGCAGTACAAGTTTTTCTTTGTTACAAAAGCCCATTTGGGCTAACTTAAGAAGATTGCCATGTTTTTTTTTCTACACTAAACCCTGTGATTAGTAAACTCACCCGGGGTTTCCTTTATGGTTGCCTGAGAACAAAAGCTTCGGCAGTCATAAATTGGCCTTTTAATGTATTCCTTTTTAATTTCACATAATATTGTATACACAGGTAAACAATAATGTGTGTTGTATGTGGTATGACACTTGGGATCCAAGGTGAGGCTGAGCTACAAAACTTCCACAAGTAGACTCAGATCCTAGTATATGTAAAATATTTAAGAAGAATGAAATGTGTGATGACTGCATTATGTTTTGGAAGCTATAACCCAACCTCAATGGAGAACCCTTGAGCTCCGTTCATCATTACTTTCATGGCTATGAACAAGAGAAAAATCAATGAGCGCTTTACTTTAAAACAGTTCATTATGACTAGAAAACTGCAGTTGAATTGATCTGCTTAAACTGAGGAATGGCACAGAAGCAAAAAAAGAGAAGCAAGAGAATAAAGTTCTGAGCAAGAAAGAGTGACTTATGAGAGGCAGATAATTTAGCGCACAGACCAGATGATACAAGTTACACACGGTTTTGAATTTGAGTTGCCTTTGTGTAAAAATTAATGAAACCTATGTGTGTATAACCTATGCAAGACTACCGTAACAGGAATATATGTGTACTGCTTGCAGTACACATACACTGACCCTTACACAATCTTTGATTTATTGTCCCAAAATGTATTTGTGGCATGGTAATCTCACATAAATTAACATACAGTATATGCTTTTATTTAAACTAGAAAAGTAACAAGCTCTGGAGTAGGTGGATGGACCACCAGATACTAAACTACAACTTCCTCTAGAGATGGATAATCTCAGAACACTGGTGACCACAGTATGCCTGTAACCTGTCAGACACATAATACCATTTGTACAATTTAAGGCCAAAACTGAAAAACCTTAATTCACCAAAAATTCATGCATGTATGAGTCCACAAGTGTAAATAATCCCTACATCACATACATTAATAACCAGCAAATCCCACTGGAATGCAGAGCAGCACAACAATTTCCAGAGATTCTTTTACTAAGACTTGAAAACATTTATGCAAATCAGGAGCGCCCATACTAATGTGGGGTCTACTTTTTGTGATGTTGTCCCTTTATGATCTACATCCATAATATCACTGTTAGAATTTATATTACTATATTTAAAAAAAAAAAATATTTCTTATGTAACCTTAACAGAATAAATATCTGAATGAAAAAAATAAAACAGAAGGGTAATTTAGTCAAGCTGTTAGTTGTCAGTGTCTTGAGATCTACTGATCACCGACTAGGTCTACTGGTAAATCCCGATCTACCTTTTGGACACCCCTTTTTTTAAGCAATATACCATGCAACCCCTTTACCACTCTACAAACTAATGTACCCATACTACAAAATAAATACATCAAGAGCAAAACCACACTTTTATACTTTAGAAATTAAAGACAAGAAGTACCCTCTCAATTAATTACAGTGACAGTACTATGTCTTTATGTGCTAAGACTAATGGCATGTGTGTGTGCTTTGACCGTTACTGCCATCCAGCAGAATACAGCAGTGTTTGAACTGCCCCATCCTTCTGTCTGTGCTTTCAATTCAAAGGAATTCAGACACTGACTTCCACTCAGTAACAGTCAGGCATGTGCCATAGACACATATTCTCATTTTATTCATAAGGATAGTAATCTTGTATCACGATAATGTATCAATGCAAGTAGTGAGTGGATTTTCAAAATACACTACAGTAATACTGGCTTATAAATATATAATATAAATAATTTTATTATACAAAAAGTCCATGGAGCTCCATGAAGGACAGCAGTCACAAACATGCCTCTGAGTGAGCATTCAGCTAAAGCTCTCTATGAAGACAAACCCCCTCCCTGTCCCCCTACCGAGTTTTGTAGTCTATTCAATAAGAAATCCAATACATACATGAGTGATAAATGTGGGAGATATTTTTCCTCTAATTACACACACACATGCATGGATAGATCATATATCAGCCTGCAACAAGTAGCATATAAAGATACCATAGATTTAAAGGGCACCCATCATGTCAAATCATTTCCCCCACTGGAGGCACAGGCTAATAGAGCTCACACTAGTTGGGGAAACCATCACTATTTTGTGGGAAAAAGGTTCCAAGCATGCGATTTGCTGCCTGCACTGGGAGATAACAGTTCAATAATAAATTTAATAAGTGTATACATATTGCCTGCACATGAGTAAGTAATTGTGTGGCTGCCATACCTTAAAAAAGAAAAACAGCAAGTTTCTGTACTGCACTGTATTATTTTTCCCCTAAGTAGTTAATCTCAGTAATATCACTTCCAGAATTATAAAACTACCGGGATAAAAAAAAGTTTTGGATAAGAATAGAATGGAATATCTACAGCTAGCATCCAAATTCAGTATGGAGCAAAAATACAAAAGTTTCTCAGATGAATGGCCCTGAGAAGATCATGGGGAAAATGTACTAGATCTGCACAAACTGTATTTATTATATTATCAGACATGGTTTACTACCATTGCCGTACAAAGACATGTAAGGAAGCAATCTGATGCTCACATTCTGTGCACACAATTCCAAGAAGGGGGGGGGAAGCACAGTTCTGAAGGCAACCCCTCCAAAGGACCCCTGAAGGCTTTGTTTTTATATGGGGATTAGTGCAGCTGCAAAGGGGCCATCTGTAGGGGATGTGGCACGCAGAGGTGGGGACAGGGAGAAAGAGTAAAGCAGGAGGAGGGGTGAGGTGGGGGAGAAGTGTCAGCTTTCACCCTACGCAGCTAACAATTTCAGCACCAGAGGAGAGTTAGACTGAATCTGCAATGGGAACTCTAGGGTACCACGTAGCCACACTGGAGGGATTTGCTTCCCTTTTCACAAAAACCAATGGGCTGTGGCAGATGGAAACTGAAGCACTGACAAGCTGTAATGCCCCTTAGACACCATTATTGTGTGGCACCTGCATTCAATAGATCTGTCCCCGCACCAACCCTCCCTCTGCTCTACAAAAAGCAGAAATCACTTGTTGAGAAAAAGCCAGCTGCAGGCCTTACACAATTCTTCATAGTTTGACACCCTTTTAAAAAACCACTCACATTGAGCAGGCAAATCCAAATTGTGCATGTCTCCGCAATGTAAATAAGTCCATGTATCTGCATGACCTAGCCAGATCCACAAGAATACAAATACATACATTTTTAACAGGTTGGAAGGTTGGTGGTCAGGAAAACCAGTGTTTATGTCTCAACAACTAGCTCATCATCATCATTTATTTATATAGCGCTGTCAAGAAACGCAGTGCTTTTGGCTCAAATTATTCCAAAGTCCAATGTCTGATGAAGAATAGGAAAATAAACTAGAACATCTATGCCAAGTGGCCCTTCCTGTCTGAAGTTGTGCTTTCTGCTTTTATTGTCTTGTCTGGCTCCATTGGCACCCAACAAAGACCACATTCCATCTGTAAGAATTTACCCAACAGATTCACACACCTGGCAGTAACCCGATACCTACATGCCTAACTACATCCTACTATGTACTGAATGCAGGTGAGCTTCACTGCACCACTTACACTGTGACAGTTCAATTTCAAGCAGCAATCAACCAATTGCAAGTTATATTTCATTTCTGAAAGAAATACTAAGCTATTTCAATTAATTTATCTAACTTGAAGAGGTGGAGCTTAAATATCCTTCATAGTGTTTATGTTACAGTGATGCTTGGCATGTATTGGCATTGGCTAGAATGTTACAGAAGAATGCATTACACCTTAACTAATGTATGGTTAACTTTCAGCACCTTAATGCCAGCTTTAGATGTAAAGCATGCTGACATTTCTTATATACATATTTGTTTGACAGCTAATCTGCATCGTCAGATTGAGTGAGAAACTTGTTCTTTTGCCCTGGTGGCACATCATTGTGCTTGTACTTAACGTATTCAAAATTACATAGACAGAGTACTTGAACACTATTAGAATTAGACTTATGCGTTGTTAACAGCAGTGATCTATTGTTTAGTGTTGTCTGTGGGTTATTTATGTAACAGTTAACCATTTGCACAGCACTGGTAACATATACACAGAAAATAAAGCAGTATTTTTACTGTTCAAGGGAACAGACCATGGGATTTTTGCAACGATAACTGATTGAATTATTATGACTTCTTCTGCTGCCATTTTAAAGGGGCTTGCAAACCCATAAATATATTTTTGCAAAAGGAAAGAAACTGTAATTCTAAGTAACTTTGCAGAATACAGTAATTAAAAATATTTAAGGTTTTAAAGTTCTTTGTAAAGGAAATCAATACTGAAAGCTGTATCTGTCTGTTCCTTTCAATTCTTAGTACTGGTGGTTCTAACTATTGAGACATTCTAGCAGACGGCAGCTGATTAACAGTCGTTATAAGACACATGCAAGTCATTGTGAGATTGAGGAGTGCAAAAAGGGATGGACAGATACCACTTTCAGAACAGGAGTGCAAAAGGGGATGGACAAATAATGCTTTCAAATGCAGTTAAATTTGAAAATAACCGATAAAACCACTGAAAATGCATATTGAAAAGTTCCTTAGAATTACATGTTATTTATTTCATTACGCAAACTTTTTTTGGTTTCTTCTAATTGATCAGTACCAGGACTGTGGAAATGAGAAGATAAGGGGCAAACCTGTGCAATGAACCCAGCATGCCGCCCTTGATGTGCCAGACACCCAAAGGACAATACTCTACCTTAAAGGAATTGTTCAGTGTAAAAATAAAAACTGGGTAAATAGATAGGCTGTGCTATATAAAAAATGTTTCTAATATAGTTAGTTAGCCAAAAATGTAATGTATATAGGCTGGAGTGATTTGAGGTATAACATGTCAGTCTGATCACTACTTCCTGCTTTTCAGATCTCTTGGTTTCCACTGACTGGTTACCCTGGCTACCAGACAGTAACCAATCAGAGACTTGAGGGGGGGGGGCCACATGGGTCATTTCTGTTGCTTTTGAATCTGAGCTGAATGCTGAGGATCAATTACAAACTCACTGAACAGAAATGTACCATGTGGCCCCCCTTCAAGTCGCTGACTAGCTCAGAGTTATAGAGCTGAAAAGCAGGAAGTTGGATTCTGGCTGTTTTATTAGACTTCTGTTCACTCCAGCCTTTATATATTACATTTTTGGCTAACTAACTATATTAGAAACATTTTTTATTTTGCACAGCCTATCTATTTACACAGTTTGTATTTTCACACTGAACTATTCCTTTAAGGAAAAGTGTAGCAGTAGTGTCACAGTCAGAAAAAAAGCTCTATGTCTGAGCTCTGAATTACTGGGCCTAGGAAAGGCAAAATCTCTAAAAGTGAAAAAGCCGCTTCAAAACGTAAACATACTGAAACAATTATGTTTAATAAAGGTAAATAAAATGGGTTACCACACTAAAAGACGAGTCACACATGAAGGCGAGAAGCCAAGCCTGTTTAGCCAGCATTTGGAAAACGGATGGTTTTTAAAGCTTACTTCTATGCAATATAGCATTTATTTTTTTGTACGTCCATGGGTAAGATTCTGTACCATATCTTTACATTCCTTTCATAATACAACATTTTAAAACAAGATCTTACCCCCACCAAAAAATAGCACTCACTGTAACAAAAGATACAATAGTGCCATTTAAGTGTTTTAAACATATTATATTTTAAACAGTTTTAATTGGTGTGGTGTAATATCTGTTCCACAGGCAGTGTTTTATGTTTAAGCAGCTTTGATAAAGGGTGGTATAACACAGCATAATAGTTTATGTGCAAGTATCTTTGCAAGTATTCTTGCATGCTTTTGTGTTAATTTTGTTATCAATGATCAGTGCCAGCCTCTGCCCACTTCAACAAGAGTCTTAAAGGAGAAGGAACGTCACAGTCACGGAGGGGTACCAAAAGTTACACACTCCCTAGTTATCGTAATCACTTACCTGATTAGCAGAAAACTGCCCTGGCTCTTCTCAGCAATCCTCTTCTTCCGCTTCTTACTTCTACAAAATCCCAGGGCCGACACATGGGCAGTAGAGCGAAAAAGACTTTCTTTCTTTGAAGTTCAGCTTTTCACTCTACGCATGCGCACCATCTCACAGAAATTAGCATGCTGACAGAAATTAGCATGCTGGGGCATTTTTCTGCTGATTGGATCACCGATCCAGGGTATCCGGTAAGTAAATACAATCACAGTGGGTACCTAACTTTTGGTATCCCCAAGTGATTGTTGCATTTTCCTCTCCTTTAAAGCCTGAGCCAGAATGCTCTCTACCTGACTCCTAATTGGATCAAGATACTAGATTTGGAAAGAGGGACAAATAACCGGCCTAGGACTAAAGGCCCTAAAACAAATGCTTATATACATTGCATTTATAAAAACCTCATGATATCCATTCATTATTTACTACATGAAAGTGCATTTTACACACTAAACATTTAAACAAATTTCACATATAAGTTTTGGAGGAGATGGTTACATTGTTACAGCACAGATATAGTAAAAGAAGAATGCATGGGATAAGATCAATTACTTTACTTTATTCTTTTTTTGGTGTTTTTGGAATATTTACTTTGTATTTATTGAATTTATACATGTAGGCCACAAACTAGCTATTTTTTAAAAAAAAACTAACTAGCTAACTCAATCACACAAGAAACACTGCACAGAAATATTATATACACTTGGGGATATGCAAAAGAGTTTTTAAATTCAAAATGCAGGCACAGGATTGGTTTGGTTGGGTATATTGAGTGGGGAACAGAACAGGAAACATCCTTAACCTAAGTCCCGCAAAACAGACTCTTTGGACCCTTAAGAGTTGTAACCACTTTTTTAAGATCTGGCCTTTTTTTCTGGTAAACCAATAATCTGCCAGAAACAGTGACACACTGAGTAAGCTATGAGGCTCCCTCCCACCCCCCCTTTCTCAGAGTAATTTATTAGCGGAGTTATGAGCCTGATATACATTACACATGCAGCTAACCTCCCCATGCTCTGCTGAAAAGAAAATCCTTTGAAAGGAACTCTTTCCAGACTCGACATATTTCTAGAAGAATGGAGGGGAAGGGGGGTTTGTAATGCCAGTTGCTTTTACAAAAAGAACATATAGCAACATAAAATTGTTACATATCATTTCAAGATTGCAAATGTATTATTATTAATACTAAAACACATTTACTGCTAGAAAGATCATTCTGAATATTGTCTTAGGCTGCATAAGTAAAGGTTAACTCTTAACCGCCCATGCAGTGTTCAGTCATAGTTGCGTTTACTGTCTGGCATGCAGACAGCTTAATAAAGGGGTTCTTTATTCCCCTGTGTGTAAACATGAAAAAAAAATCAAAACACAAGCTAATTCAACTCTCATTGCAGAACACAGAATGACTGCGCTTTTAGCAGTAAAATGGATCACAGCCTGTATGATTTTCACATGCATACACATGCAAATAAAGAATATAACATATTTACTGATTTACACAAACAGAAGTTAAAATGGTAACCAACGGGACAAAAAGTCAACAGTGTAAATGTAGCCAAGAGATGGTCATATGCAAGCGGACACATGCAGCCACCAGTTTTCATTTCATTTTTTATCTGGTAATATCTGACCAAGTTACAGATAGGCTTATGCCTGCATTCTAAAAAAGTGCTTTGGCCAGGCACACTTTGCTGCAGTTACACCAAGAGATCAATCAAAAAAGGGAAAAGGGCTCTCGCTAATGAACTCCATTAGCACTTGTATGGATTCCTACATACAGAGTATTCAGCAGCCTACTGCATTCATTACCCAATGAGATCATTGATTGAATACAGGTACAATTCAAATGTCCAATTTAAATAAAGCCAAAACAGATTACAGAAGGAACACTAGGGTCTGGGGTTCAGTGCACAGAAGACCTAATGTTGGTAATTTTGAAAAAAAAATTAATACACCTCACCAAAATAGTCTGCCTGTGTGTAGCCAAGTTGAGCAAGCAATGCAGCAATCCCTGATATTTCATCTGAAAGCTAAGCATGCATGGGTTGACATAGTATTTTGACTTAGCTAATTGGACCATGTTTGGGCCCAAAACAACAGCCTGAACAACTAATATCTGGTTAGGGTAAGTCAAAAAACTATCTGGAAAGTTTAAAAACTCATTTTGTCTGCTTAGTGTCAAAGATGCCAAGTAATGTCTAAGTCTAATGTGACCCTAACAAACAGACAGGAGATGATTGATTATGCAGCTTGACTGTAACAGACACATCTTAAATAGAAGGCAAGACATTACCAATAAGTGACAGCTTAGACAAGGCAAAAAATGTGTTAGCTTACTCCTAAAAATAATTTCAAATAGCCAAGGACAGGTATTTATCTGAACTCAATCAGAAGACTGATGTCTTCTGATAAATGATATAAACCAAACTATTATTGCTTCCAATTTATTTACAGAGAAGAAATACATTATAAAGACTCCAGTTTTACAAAGAGATTTGTGAATGTGAATTAGTTTTCACCCAAATACCATATTCAAAACTAATACTACATACTAAAATTCCTCAGATCTATAATCTGGCTAGCATTCATTTTTAGAATTGTTTCCAGGATCCACTTTGGAGAGGCGGGGTTAATGGCAACAGTGATACCTCCAACAAAAGACTTGCTGGCATGATTTATATTATCCAGCCTTCCCCTCCTCCCTTGCTGCTGTTATCAGAGGAAAACAGAAAGAGTTTAATGGCAACAGGCTCTTCTTGCAAGGCCATCATTACAGAGGCCAGCATGCAAATGAACTGCAATCTTCTGACAAAAAGGCAGTGAGGAGACCTGCAATGAAATCTGTGCTGCAAAACCCTCCCTTGATAAAGACATTCTCGGAGCACAAGCTTTGCATTTGAAGGATCAGTAACACCAAATAAATGAAGGGTTTTCAACGAAGATATATATGTAGATGCCATCCCCATCAGAGCTTAGTAAACACAGGGCATAGAATTATAAAATAAAACACACATCACTATAATTAAATGGGTTTTCTGTTAAAATATGACATTTGCTGTCAAGAAATAGCTTATTTATAGGTTATAGCTTAATATATTAACCTTAAATGCAAAAACACAATTTTGAATGTATGACGTTACTGTTGCTTTAAAGAGGGGTTGTCTTACTGCTACACTTTGCTGGAGACAGCAGTATACATCACTTATGTGTAGAACTACTACAAATAAGTAATGGTTGACAGAAGCAGCCTCTACATTTAGAGTGCCCCTAAAGTTTACAGTCTTAAGTTCTGCTTGAGGCACACACAGATTAATATTCTTAGGAAGTGAAGCAGAATTGTGATATTTCAAAGATATTAATATTTATCGTGCATATATAATATGTTATATACTCTTACAGTACTTATCAAGTCTGCTATCAAACAAGAGAGGAGAAATGTGGTAAATACAATTATGCACAGATAGTAAGTCCCTGCACTAATTGGGAGGCCCTAAAGCAGTCACATAAAAGCAGTCACATGCAGAGGGTTATACAAGTATAATACACAAAAGCCATGAATATCCTGTAAATTATATCCTTATAAACGGTGAGTTCTGATGTCATCAGTTATGAACGGTGAGTTCTGATGTCATTTCCATCACATGACTCACTGAAACTTGTGTATTTTACCCCCAGTTGCAAAATATGAGGATATTAGAAGTTACCACGGAGTTCCATGACCTGTATAAAAACACTCGGCCTTCGGCCTCGTGTTTTTATATGGTCATGAAACTCCTCGCTAACTTATTATATCCTTATATTTTACAAGAGGGTGTACTTTATTCACTATATATTTATACACTAGATCAAAAAGAAAGAACACAATAGTTAAAATGCTGAAAAAACATTATTTCAAATCATCATTAAAACAATGTGCCCGTAGCACATTGTTTTGATGATGCTATGGACTGTTGGGTCTAAGCAGAAAGGCCCTTTGGAAGTGCACACACGGAAGCTAAAGTGGATATTGGAGAGGAAAGCCCGGGCAGGAGGCACCTGTGAGTATGCTTTTGTAAATGTTCTAGTGTATTTATACAGCCTCTACATGTTTTACTCCAGATTATTCATCTGAATCCATTTCTAGACACTGATTATGACACTGAATGCTGTATGTATGACATCTGTATGCTGTATGTAGGACACATAAATTGGTAACAATGTATAAGAAGCAACTTCCAAAGAAAAGAATACCGGAAGGATAAACACAATAATTACCTGTAGCATTGATATTGACAAAAATGCAACTTGGCCTGAATAGCAAATGCTTGCAATGTTTCAAAGCCAGATGCTACTACATGGACCTTGACTGCGCAAACCCCCATAGCTGCTGTAACCCCAGTTATGCTGGAAGCTGTTCTTTACAATAGCTAGAAGATAACATTTTCCCTTTGGGATTCTGATGTTAAAAAAGCTACAATTTCCAACATCCCTTAGCCATGCCTAAGTACTAAAGTTTGTCTGTACTAGATGGCATAGGGTGCCTTTATGTTCCTTTAAGTGGGCAAAACATTGTACTGGGACGGTAAAAGAGTAACAGTGTAATTTGTGGTTTGTCTCCTGGCATGTGGTATTAAAGGAATAGTTCAATGTGAAAATACAAACTGTGTAAATAGATAGGCTGTGCAAAATAAAAAATGTTTCTAATATAGTTAGTTAGCCAAAAATGTAATATATAAAGGCTGGAGTGAACAGAAGTCTAATAAAACAGCCAGAATCCAACTTCCTGCTTTTCAGCTCTATAACTCTGAGCTAGTCAGCGACTTGAAGGGGGGCCACATGGTACATTTCTGTTCAGTGAGTTTGTAATTGATCCTCAGCATTCAGCTCAGATTCAAAAGCAAATGACCCATGTGGCCCCCCCCTCAAGTCTCTGATTGGTTACTGTCTGGTAGCCAGGGTAACCAGTCAGTGGAAACCAAGAGATCTGAAAAGCAGGAAGTAGTGATCAGACTGACATGTTATACCTCAAATCACTCCAGCCTATATACATTACATTTTTGGCTAACTAACTATATTAGAAACATTTTTTATATAGCACAGCCTATCTATTTACCCAGTTTTTATTTTTACACTGAACAATTCCTTTAATAGATTATCTCAATAAATAATCTAGAGTGCATGTACAAAAATGTAAACCCAGACAAAAATGGGCATCAGTAGGAGGGATTATACTCAGCATTGGACTGGGCCGACGGGACACCGGGAAAAAACTCAGTGGGCCCCCTCCCCCGATTTCTGGGCCCCCAAATAAAATCAATTGAGGCACCAATCATGCGTCGGCGCATGCAGGGGGGGGGGGACTGGAGGTTAGTGACCAGGTGGGGCCCCCCCCATGTCCAGTCCAACCCTGGTTATATTTTAATATCTCAGATCAAATTGACAGCTGTTTAATGTTGCGTCAAAACTACATCAATGCAAGAACTGTACATGAACAGAATTATTACCGAGAACCTGATATATTATCTTTTCTAAAAATGTTTAGCACTTTTCACAAATGGTACTACCCTTGTTTTACACAGCAAAAAGAAGCCAGAGAAGCAGGTTATTGTTTACCAATGGCATTATTTATAATCTAACTTGCCTCTATAGCAAAATGACTTTCTATCCCAGACACTAACTGGGCTTATTCTAACTTAAATCAGATGGGTATGGGCCGCAGGAAAACTTCTATAAAATAAGATCATACAGCATATTGGAAGTCAGAATTCAGGAAAAAGGAACCACACTAATTCTTTTAACTAATAACATTTGATTATAAAACAACACTAATGGATGAAAAAAAATTAAATGCATGTACCTGTGGTAACACTGCATGTGTTTTCATATTAACTGAAGCACAGCTTTACACTGAAGATGTACATTCATGCACCACTAGGAGTGAAAGCAAAAAAAAAAAAAAAAAAGGGATTTTCTCACCGGTAAATACTTTTCTCCGACCTAGACAGACAGTAATAGGAAGGTAGAGGAGTACAGATATATAACAAACCATGAACATAATAGTAATGTAGGAAACACAGAACATCACAACATATGCCACCGGTAATATTTCTGGACCGAAAGGACCCTTGGTAATGGCCAACACCTCCAAATAAAAAAGGGGAGGAACTTACTGAACTGACAGTACGGGCCCAGGAGAAAAGGATTTACCGGTAAGAAAATCCCTTTTTCCCGGGGCGGCCCATCCTGTCAGTGGAGACGTTTGGGGACGTTCAAAAGCCGTCTTGTGCCCAGACAGGGAGGGTAACTACTCAGGCAGTGCCAACTGTTTGTAGCACGTTTCTCCCAAAAACTGCTTCTGTCGAAGCGTAGGTGTTCAGCTTATAGAACTTGGTAAAAGTGTGCACAGACCAGGTTGCCGCCTTGCAAATCGGTTCCGGAGAAGCCAAGTTCTGTAGTGCCCAGGACGTGCTTACTGCTCGGGTGGAATGAACTCTCACATGGAAAGGTACTGGTCTTTTATCTGCTTGTAGGAAACTTAGGAATTGAGGGGTCAACACTGTTGCACTGAAGGCCATTATTCTTGCACCAAGTTTGGAACACCTTCCAGATCCTGTGGTAGACTTTATACGTGGTTTGCTTTCTTGCCTTGAGTAGGGTATTAATTACCTGTTCTGGGAACCCAGATTGTCGTGGTGCTCTGGCCCCTGTGTTAGAAGGTCCTGCAGCAGTGGCAGACACCACAGAGGGGACACTGCCATTGAGACTAGGCCTGCATACCAGGTTCTTCTTGGCCAATCTGGTGCTATTAGTATGGCTGGTACTCGGTCGTTCTTTATCTTTCTGATCACTCTGGGCCGAAGTAAGAAAGGTGGGAAGATATAGACCTGCCGGAATGACCAGGGAATCAACAGGGCGTCTATGGCCTCCGCCCTTGGGTCCCTAGACCTCGCACAATATATGGCAAGTTTGTTGTTCTTGAATGACGCCATGAGGTCTATCTCTGGTTTGCCTAATCTGTCTACTATGGCCTGGAATACCTCTGGGTGAAACGACCACTCTGCTTGGTCTAAGGCATTCCTGCTCAGGTAGTTCCTCTTCCCAGTTTTCTACTACTGGTATGTAAATTGCTGATATTGCCAGCACGTTTCTTTCCGCCCATTCAAAAATCTTTGCCACCTCTTCCATGGCCGTCCTGCTCCTTGTACCCCCTTGGTGATTGAGGTAAGCCACTGTGGTCGCATTGTCTGATTGAACTCTGACTAGATTTGTCCGGAGTAAGGTTTACCAGTGAGAGAGTGCTTTGAAGATGGCTCTGAGTTCTAAGATGTTTATGTGGCATCTTGTCTCCTCTTGAGTCCATCGCCCCTAGCAAGACTGATCCTCTATATGGGGCCCACAGCCCGTCAAGCTGGTCACTGTCCAAGGCGGAAGCGCCTATAGACGACCTCGGGAAATATTGTGGCTGTTGAACCACCAACGTAATGTGTGATTTGCCTGTCTCACAGACGAATTACCTGGGAGAGGTCTTTGTGGTTCTTGTCCCAAGCTCTGAGAAACGCTGTCTGTAGTGCTCTCAAATGAAAATGTGCATACGGGATCACCTCTATAGACGACCCCATGAGACCTAACAGTCTCAGGCAGTCCTCTGCTGACGTTGCCTGCTTTGCCAGGAACCGTCGAACTGATAACTGCAGACCTGCAGATCTTTTCTTGTGGAAGGGAGACTGTCTTGGATTCTGAATTGAACATCATCCCTAGAAACCGAATCTCTAGTGTTGGGAGTAGTGTGCTTTTTTTTATATTGATTAGCCATCCAAACTCCCCTAGTACCCAAAGTGTCTGGCAAGTATGTTGTTCCGCTACCTCTAGTGAAAGACCCTTGATCAGTATATCGTCCAGGTAGGGGAGTGCCGTGATGCCCCTTCGTCTAAGCACGGCTATTAATGCAGCCAATAATTTGGTGAACACGCATGGGGCTGTAGTCAGGCTGAATGGAAGGGCCCATAATGGGTAATGATCTTGGCCCACAGCAAATCTTAGGAACCTCTGGTGCGCCTGATGTATGGCTATGTGTAAATACGCATCCCTTAGGTCAATGGTTGTCATAAAATGCCCTGGTTCCATCGTATTTATGACGGAGCATAGTGTCTCCATTTTGAAGCGCTGTTTGTTGACAAAGTTGCTCAGCACTGGTATCGACCTGTATCGACTATCCTGTTTGTTGACTAGAAATAAGTTGGCATAGAAACCCCTGAAGCAATTATGTGGTGGTACCCTTACAATCACCTTGTTTTTTAAGAGCTCCTGTATGCACGCTAACAGTGCTTTTTGCTTGATGAGATTGCGAGGGACAGAGGATGGGACATACATAACATAGTAACATAGTAAGTTAGGTTGAAAAAAAAACCCACGTCCATCAAGTTTAACCTTTTTACTTTTTTCAACCTGCCTATCTGCCAGTTGATCCAGACGAAGGCAAAAAAACCCCATCTGAAGCCTCTCCAATTTGCCTCAGAGTGGGGAAAAATTCCTTCCTGACTCCAAAGAGGATTAATCCCTGTATCAACTTGTACTATGAGCTATCTTCCATAACCTGTATTCCTTCACTTGCTAAAAAGCCATCCAACCCTTTCTTAAAGCTATCTAATGTATCAGCCAGTACAACTGGTTCAGGGAGAGTATTCTACATCTTCACAGCTCTCACTGTAAAAAACCCCTTCAGAATATTTAGACGGAACCTCTTTTCTTCTAATAGGAATGGGTGACCTTATCTCAGCAGGAAAGAGCTACTGGTAAATAAAAGCATTAGAGAGATTATTATATAATCCCTTTATACAGTTATACATAGTTATCATATCACCCCTTAAGCGCCTCTTCTCCAGCGTGAACATCCCCAATTTCGCCAGTCTTTCCTCATAGCTAAGATTTTCTATACCTTTTACCAGCTTAGTTGCCTTTCTCTGCACCCTCTGTTATACAATAATGTCCTGTTTGAGTGATGGGGACCAAAACTACAGCATATTCTAGATGGGCCATACCAGTGCTCTATAAAGTGGAAAAATGACCCCCTGCTCACGTGAATTTATGCCCCTTTTTATACAGCGCAAGACCTTATTTGCCCTTGATGCTGCTGACTGGCATTGCTTGCTACAGCCAGGTTTATCATCTACAAGGACTCCAAGGTCCTTTTCTATAATGGATTTGCCTAGTGCAGTCCCCTTAAGGGTATAAGTGTCTTGGATATTTTTACATCCCAGGTGCATGACTTTTATCAACATTGAATCTCATTGAAGCATGACTACATTTATCAAAATTGAATCTCATTTGCCACTTACCTGCCCAGATTGCCAGTTTGTCAAGATCCTGTTGCAAGGATGCCACATCCTAGATGGAATTTATTGGGCTGGATAGTTTTGCAACTGCAAACACTGATACATTACTTACAATACCCTCCCCTAAGTCATTAATGAACAAGTTAAATAAAAGTGGACCCAATACCGAGCCCTGAGGGACCCCACTAAGAACCTTACTCCAAGCAGAGAATGTAACATTAACAACCACCCTCTGTACCCGATCCTGTAGTCAGTTTCCTATCCATGTGCAAACGGCTTCATTAAGCCCAACAGACCTTAGTTTAGAAAGTAGTCATTTGTGGGGCATTGGTATCAAACGCTTTGGCAAAATCCAAATAGATCACATCTACTACCCTCCCACTGTCCAGCATCTTATTTACCTCATCATAAAAAGCAATCAACATCTGACATGACCTATCCTTCATAAAGCCATGCTGATTGCTGCTCAAATGCCATTCACTAGGACAACATTTTTAATGTGATCCCTTAACAAGACTTCCAATAATTTGCCCACCACCAATGTCAAATTTACTGGCCTATAATTGCCAGGCTGAGATCTTAATCACTTTTTAAATATTGGAATGACATCAGCTTTTCTCCAATCCATACCAGATGAAAGCGAATCTGAGAAAATCAGAAATAGGGGCTGGTCTAAAAC
The DNA here is from genome assembly GCF_017654675.1 of Xenopus laevis. Taxonomy (NCBI): domain Eukaryota; kingdom Metazoa; phylum Chordata; class Amphibia; order Anura; family Pipidae; genus Xenopus; species Xenopus laevis. Next base: position 54,212,083 of record NC_054383.1, read on the forward strand.
TGAACTAAGCTCTCTTCGATCCCGGGGGTGTATGCCATCAGGCCTTGGAGCCTTGTTTACATTCATTTTTATTAAAGCTTTATGGATCATATCCTGAATCAGCCATTGAATAGATTGAGCTGAGCCATCAGTGCAGCTATGAAGTAAGCCTGAGAATTCAGACTCCTCTATTGTATACACTGAAGAAAAGAACTGAGTTAGCACATTTGCCTTTTCTGCATCTGTTACAACCATACTCGCAACATTATTAAATGGAGCAACACTCTCAACCTGCATCTTTTTACTATTAATACATTTAAAAAACTTCTTGGGGTTAGTCATAAGCTGGCCATAGACGCAAAGATCCGATTTTTTTTCGGACCGTGTGTGGAGAGCCCCTTCACTTTTCAACCGTCGAAGATCGGTTGTTTGGTCGATAGGACAGGTTAAAAAATTTCTGTTGGCTGCCGATAATATCTCTGCATGTACTGTCGATCATACGATTTTCAGTGGGAGACTGTCATTAGCTTTTGTCGACATAACTTTCGTACGATTGCTGTCAGGGGCAGAACATCGGCTGATCTGTTCCTTTACTACTTTATTTGATCTGAATGGTTAGTGGCAGGTCGGGAGATGGGGAAGTCCAATCGTTCGAGAAACGTTCGGATCTTTGCATCTATGGCCAGCTTTAGCCTCTGCCGCAATGCACTAGTCTCTTCATAGGGTGATTCTTAGAACTTCTACATTTACTCCTTAAGGGAATAAATTGAGAACAGTAATGATTTTATAACATTTTAAATGACAACCATTTCAGTTCTGTGTTTTAAGCTGAAAACATAATGCCCCAATCAATTCTCTGAAAGGCTGCCCTCAAGGCACTAAAATTAGCTTTTCTGAAATTCATGTTTTTTTGTTGCCCCAGTGTATTTTTTGTTTTTTGCACCAGACATTAAATGATATAACATTATGGTCACGATTACCCAGGGGTTCATTGACTTTCACATTTGCTATAGTTCTGGGTCATTTGAAATCACTAGATCCAGAATAGCATTTTTCCTGGTTGGCTCCTCAACAACCTGTGCCATAAAATTGTCATGCAACAAGTTGTTCCCATTAACTGATCTGGCAGTACTATTGCTCTAGTCAATATCAATGGGTAATTAAAATCCCCCATTATCATTACTTTACCCAAACTAGCAGCCTTTCCTATTTGCATCAGGAGCTTAGCCTCCTCCTCGTCACTTACATTAGGGGGTTTATAGCATACCCCTACAATTTATTTGCTCGAATCTTTACAATCGGTGAAGAACTCCACCCATAAGACTTCTGCTCCCTCATTTTCTAACATAACCTCCTCCTTTATAGAAGCTTTTAAATCCTGTCTAACAAACAGACATACCCCTCCTCCTTTTCTATTGCCTCTGTCCCTTCGAAACAAAGTATAGCCGCTGATATTAACTGCCCAGTCATGCAACTCATTCAGCCATGTTTCGGGACGAATGCTCTCCAGGAAGGTAGGGAAGAGAAAGGGATCTTGTAGCCTTCCCTGACTATCTGAAGTACCTATTCGTCCTGAATACCTTCTTGCCACACCTGGGCAAACTCCAGAAGCCATCCCCCTACAGCTCCGGTTGTCCTTAGTGTGTGCTGACCTTCATGCGTCATTGGGCTTTGTGGGGCCCGCCTTGGATACTGGTTCTGAAGTGTCCTTAATTTCTAGGGTCTGAAGCATATCCCTCAGCAACCTACGTCCTTGTTCTGAACTAACATAAGCGGGGGTCTCTACATCTGAGCTTGAATCATCAGTCAGTACTCATGGAAGCCAAAGAATGCTGAGCAATCTCCCCTGAAGAGTGGTCAGAATCCGAGGGTGATATGGGCCTTGCCATCCTTCTAGGATTTGGCTGCTGGTCAACGGACTGTTGCACTGTGGCCTTAAACCAATTTATCAGATCTGCAATCTGTTTTTGGTGTACTTGTGGCTGAGAGTTGCCTGGCCTGTCCTCTGAAGTAGCAGACTGTCCCTCTAAAGGAGCAGAGGCTGACTCTGCCTGCTCCCCCCTTTTAAGCCTCTCTGACTTTGACTTAGCCCTTTGCTTGGCCTTCAAATTCGTTGCTGGCCCAGAAGGGTCTATGGGACCGACATTGCCTCCCTTGGTTGTACTGCAATTTCTGCAAAATGGCTGTGTTGCGCTAAGTGAGGGCTTAAGGTCGGCAATGCTGGGGGCGCAACGTTTAAATGCTTGTGAGCAGGCTTCTCTTTGTGTGTTTGACCCCGTTGGTTGCGGCAAAAAAGAAAATGGAATGCTTACTTGCGTGTATGCCTCCTTTCAGCTAATCGTTGCAAGCAGACTCCGTGCTGAGTCACGCAGGGAACTCCCCGAGGTCAGCCAGGCTGTGCACAACAGAGAACAACCGGTTGCTATTACAATTAGCGCGCTGAAGCGGTGCGCAACGTTAGTTGTTTTTTTTGTTTTGTTTTTTACCTACTCTCGAGGTCCACCATTCCTTCGTGCCCTTAGGGCCTAACTGCCTGGGAAGTGGGGTACAATTCAATCTGTTAGTCCCCAGAAGGGTGCTCCCCACTTAGCACTGAAGTGGTAAGGAAGGGGGGCACTACCCAGGTCCTTGAGAAATGGTGTACCACGCATTTCCCCTAATTAAAGTAATCCTAACTACACTAAGTTAACAGTAATTGGGGAGAATCCCCAACTTCCTACCTCCAGTAAAGAGACAAAAGAAAAACTGCCTATAGAAGGGAAAGGTCCAGTGGATATTACCAGAAGGAAGAGCTCCAGAGGTGACCAACTAAACCACAGACGTTTGCACTGACAGGACAGGCCGCCCCGGGAAAAATGATTATGAGCTTTTGAAGTAACAAGCTCATACTTCTGCTTACCCCAAAAAATGTATAATAACCACTAAAAATATTTTATTAGGTTTTATATGGTAAAGTTCTAGAAATATAACAGGGAAGCAACTGCAAGTAAGCTGCAGAGTAAGTACCAATAACGTTGTTGATTGTGTGGCTGGGTTGTGACAGGTGAAATCAAGATGCACCAGATCAGTTTTGCATGACCGAGGACACCAAACACTTTCCATTGGACTTGAGGGGTTTATCTGCTAACTGAACTGGACCTTTTGTTTTGCATCGAGGTGTTATTGTATCAGGGTGTGGTCATTCAAAATGTTCATGTAAAACTCTGAAAAGAAAGTGGTTTGGTTATGTACCTGTATTATTTTCATCTGATGTTTAAACAGCTATACTGTACCAGCCTGAGTCACTGCTCCTCCTGCTGACCAAGGGGTTCGTTTACTAAAGAGCGGTAAATCTGACTTTAAGTTTCCGCATGTTATCGCTGAGAATATTTTTACGCCAGAATATTCGCAGCGACTAAGTTTACTAAACAGCGATGCGCTCAGAAGTCATTGCGATCACTTGCGGTAACTACGTTAATGAACCGGCTTACGTTAGCGGTAATTTTAGCGAGTTGTGAATTTTCTGGCGACAAATTAAGTTTTTGCGAATATTTATGCTACAAAATAGTCTTGTTTTATGGTGGTTATTATGGCAATTTTTACTGTGACATTTATGGCCAGAAATGCATCTTCAAAACTCTAAAACTTTATTGACTGATGATTATACCATCCAGCAACATTACCAGCGTGACACCAATCAAACATGTATGCATCATATAAACCCTTCTGACAATAGAATCATATGAACAAGAAATCATGCCAGTCAATCTCTTTGCTTCATGGAAATGCACAATTTAATGTAGCCAATCACAATAAAACCAAAAAAGCGTAGAGGCTGACGAATCCTTGGACTGTGATGCCCACTGCCAATAATACGCCTCTGAGCTGAAACTGCTGCTGTTAGCAGATAGAAGCAGAAGCCAAAACATCCTGCCAGCAATAGCTACAGATCTCTCTCCTGTCAGCAAAGAATGATAGGTAAAAAAAAAAAAAAAACAGTATTATGGGATATTTCCTGCCCCTTGAGAATTTTCTGGCGAAAAAAATACTTTTACGCCACTACATAGGTGGCGGTAAAAGTTTGCGAATATTCTGGCGTTAATTTTCTCTTTAGCACATTTCGCTGTTTAGTAAACCAGCCGTTAATGTGTACGTAGCGTTATTTTCAGCGAAGGTGATAACTGGCGAACAATTATTCTTGTGCAAGAATATTCGCAAATGTATATTTACCGCAGGTTAGTAAACTGGCGATAACATATTTGGTGAAAATTCTGTCTATATATTGTGCGAATATTTTTAACGCACTTTTGTAAACGGACCCCCATGTCTTATTAGTTTTAAATAATGAGAATGCAACTAGATAGCAAAACTTGAAATCTACTCACAGTTGGAGAAATTGAGTATTTATCAGATTCTGAAATTTAATTTTATTTTATGTAATACATAAAAGCCAAGATTATATTGTCAAATATACCCTTAGAAACAAGGATGAGTGATGACATATTAGTCATAAGCAGAGCTTAGTGATGTAATTTTTGTCTCATAACTAACTAAAACTTGTGTAATATAATAAATAATGTACTCCCTGTTATAGTACAAGAGCAATGATTATCCTGTAAAACATACCATTGAAACATTCCATCACATCAATGATTTTCAGCTCTAATGAAAAACACCTTTTTGGAGTGATGCAGACCCCTCCTTATTCAAACACATGTCAAACCAACAAGAACAATCCCAAAATATTGTAGAAATGTATGCAAAGAGGGACAACAATACGTAGCAATAGGCAAGGGATTCAGAACAACTTGTACAACTAACAACAGGGCACAGAAGCAGGTATGGGAAGATAGCAAAAATAAACTCTACACTACAAAAACAACCACCAACAACAAAAAACCTTCTATGGGACATTTAACTTCCTTCAACTGCTTAATGAAGTAGGACATTTTAAGGAATATTAACATCAAAAAATTAAAGTGTTTTAAAGTAATACAAATATAATGCAGTGTTGCCCTGCACTGGTAAAACG